>NC_079204.1:24124346-24371770 GCF_026745355.1 Beta vulgaris subsp. vulgaris | reverse complement strand
ATGAGATAACACATGGGAAGGATCGTGCACATATTTCCGAAGCTGTGATACATGAAACACATTATGGATGCGAGACAGTTCAGTTGTGAAGCAATTTCATAAGCTCACCTAAATCCTAATTTTCAAGTATTATAAAGGCCAATGAATTCTGACTAAGTTGCCTCGATATCAACTCATCTTTGTGTAGGGGAAACTTTAAGGAAAATTTTCTCCAACTTCAAATTCCAGTTTCCTCCTTCTTACGTCTGCGTATTTCTTCTGACGATCCTGTGCGATTTTCATCTTTTCCCGAATTATTCGGATTTGATCCATAGTCTCTTGAACCAATTCTGGTCCTACAGGTACTTTATTACTCAAATCTTCCCAACAAATCGGCGTTCGGCACTTCCGACCATACAGGGCTTCATATGGAGCCATTCCTATTGTGGTTTGATGACTGTTGTTGTAAGAGAATTCTATTAAAGCTAAATGATCCTCCCAAGACCCCTGGAATTCCAAAACGCAAGCTCGCAACATATCTTCTAATACCTGAATTGTACGCTCAGTTTGACCATCGGTAGCAGGATGAAACGCCGTACTAAATTTCAAAGTTGTTCCAAAAGCTTCCTGAAGTTTCTCCCAGAAATGAGCCAGAAATCGAGGGTCCCTATCAGAAACAATGCTTGCTGGCACCCCATGGAGACGAACAACATTCCGAATGTAAGCATCAGCCATCTGCGACTGATTCCAAGTTCCCTTTATTGCAAGAAATCGCACCGTTTTTGTGAGACGATCCACTATTACCCAAATTGAGTCATTTCCTTTCCTAGATCTTGGTAACCCAGACACGAAATCCATTGAGACAGAATCCCATTTCCATTCTGGAATAGGTAATGGTTGCAATAACCCAGGTCCTTCTGGCGCTCAAACCTTCACTTTTGACATGTTAAACATCTCGCACATATCTTCGCTACATCCTTCTTGAGGCCTCTTACACCAAAAGTACTTCTTAAGATCTCGCACATTTATCCCTACCAGATGCACTGAATACGACTACTATGAGTTCCTTTAAACCTCTCTTAAATCCTGATCCTCGGGAACACACCATCGCCCCTAGTCTAAACTTCCTCTCACATTATAATTCCTGAGTTCCATCTTAATCTTTCTTTACACCTGCAGAAACATCTTTGCTTTGCTTTTCCCGAATCTCTAGTATATCAGGTTACGTTAAAGCATTAATGACTCCAATTTCCCCTGAACTACTAAAACGAGTTCAAATAACTCTATTCTTTACTCATTCATTGGCATTTGATAAAAACTTAATTCACTCCTTGGCCTTCACTAAGTGCATCTGCACCTTATTTGCTTTTCCGGATATATTGAATGTCGATGTCGTAATTTTAGCAACTCTAACCATCTTCTGCCTCATGTTCATATCTTTTGAGTGAAGATATACTTCAAACTTTTATGATCCGTGAACACCTTACATGAAACTCCGTACAAATAATGTCGCCATAACTTCAGAGCAAAACAACTGCAGCATTCTAAATCATGCACTGGATAATTTTTCTCATGAGGCCGCAACTGTCGAGACACGTAAGCTATCACTTTCCTATGCTGCATCAACACACATCCCAGACCTTCCTGATAAGCATCACTATAAATTTCAAACCCCTCAGTTCCAGAGGGAAGGGTCAGAATAGGAGCACTGGTTAACCTCCGCTTTAATTCTAAGAAGGCGGCTTCACATTTTTCATTCCATTGGAAACGGGATTTTTCCTGATTAAACTTGTGAGGTAATGCTATTTTAGAGAAATTCTTCACAAATCCCGATAATAACCTGCTAAACCAGAAAACTCCTAACTTCTGACACATTCTTCGGTGCTGGCCACTCTTCTACTGCGTTAATCTTGTCCGGATCTACAGAGATGCCTTCCTTAGACACCACATGTCCGAGAAACTTCACCTCTTTAACCAGAAATCACTTTACTAAGCTTGGCATACAACTTTTCCTTCTGGAGTGTAGCCAGGACAGTTCTCAGATGACCTTCATGTTCCTCACGATTCCTTGAGTATATCAAGATATCATCTATAAAGATAACCACAAATCGATCCAAGAACGGCTTAAAATAGCGTTGCATTAAATCCATAAAAGCCGCAGGCGCATTAGTCAATCCAAATGGCATAACCAAAAACTCGTAATGCCCGTATCGAGTGCGGAAAGCTGTCTTTGGTATATCCTCCTCTACAATCCTCATCTGGTGATAACCAGACCTCAAATCAATCTTGGAGAATACACTCGCTCCCCTCAACTGATCAAATAGATCATCAATTCTTGGTAAAGGATACCTATTCCGCACCGTGATCTTATTGATCTCCCGATAATCTATACATAATCTCATGGAGCCATCCTTTTTCTTGACGAACAACACTGGTGCTCCCCATGGAGACACACTAGGTCTGATATACCCTTCTGCAACAACTCATCTAATTGCTTCTTCAATTCTACCATCTAGCTGGCCCATCCTATACGGAGCTCTTGAGATCGGGGTAGCTCCCGGAATCAAATCTATATGAAAATCCACGACTCGATGTGGAGGCAACCCTGGTAAATCCTCCGGAAACACATCGGGAAATTCTCGAATTACCGGTATATTCATCAATTTTGATTCAGTTTCTCCTCGTTCCATCACCTGACAAATATGTGCTTCCACAGCACCATCCCAGCCCTGATGGGTAATGGTTGTTCTAAGAAGGGTCGAATTTCACACTCGAGTATAACATTCTATTATAGCTCGATTTTTACTCAACCAATCCATACCCAGAATCACATCATAACACCTAATCAAACATTATCAAATCTGCCTTCAAATCCACCTCCAAATTCTAATACACATTCTTTCAGCATATACTTACATCGGAAGGTAGTTTTATCAGGCAAAGTTACATTCAAATCACATAAGTCACTTTGGGTTTTTGCTCTATGCGGAATGCAAATACATTTGAAATAAAAGAGTGGGATGCTCCAGAATCAAATAATACAAATGCAGGTAAATTACACACATCAAAGGTCCCGGTAATTACATTACCTTTCTGCTCTATAATCTCTGGCTCCTCAATGGTTCAGACTTAAGGGCAAATGCTCTTCCAGGTGCTTTCGATACTCCTTTAGGGTTACGACCCGAGCTTGATTCACCAGCCGCTTTCAGTAGCAACACCTCACTAGGCCGTTGATTACCTCTAGCATTCCCAGATTGGTTTAAAGCTGGACATTCTTTGATTCTATGCCCCGTTTTCATGCATTTAAAACAAATGCTTTGACCCTCATAGTTTTTCCCATAGTGATCCTTCCCGCAACGTCGACACTTCCACTCCTTCTTCCCCCCTTCACCTGCTTTGGTGGGGACTAAGGCCATAGACGTTCCGGCTGGATCCGCCTTAACTTTCTTGCTAACCCCTGCTCCAGATTTTTCGTTTCCCTTCCTCTTTCTTTTTGAGCTTTCATCCTTTTGCTCAATCCGTTCATGTTCTAAGGCTCCATCCTACAAATCCTCAAAGCTGCTATAAACCTCGATTCTTTTCTGGTACTTCAGATTTAACCCTTCAAAAAATCTGGACTTTACCCTTTCATTGCTAGTAAAGTCTGGAGCGAAACGCGAGAGTTCCACAAATTTGGCAGCATATTCTACCACCGTCATCTGCCCTTGCCTTAAGAATAAGAATTCATTCTCCTTTTTCCTTCTTAATGCTGGAGGAAAAAACTTATTCCTCAACTTTTCCACGAACACTTCCCAGGTGGAAATGGCTTGGGTGGAGGTTTTCTTGACTGTACCCCACCACATATCAGCAGGGCCCTCCAGGTAAAAGGATGCCAATTTTACCTTCAAGTTCTCAAGACAGTTTACCACATCTAGCAGCTTTTCCATATATGCAATCCAGTCCTCGAATTTTACTGGATCCGCTTCCCCATCATAGCCCCGCGGCTTATGAGCAGCAAGCCTCTTATAGAACTTCCCCTCCTCATTATCTCTATTTCGTTCCTGCTTTTCCAGAATTGCCAGCAATCGGGTATTCATTTCCCTTAGCTGACGTATCTGTTCGGCTTGAGAATTTTCCGGTTGTTCCTGTGGTTCATTAGTTTCCACATTCTGCTGGATCTCATTTGTCACGTTGATGTGTGTCATAACCTATAAAATGATAACTGAATATTCTTAGTAGTCCCCAAAGTTTCAAATCATTACATATAAATTACTAAACACCTGCTCCCTGGAAGGAATGCAATTTCCCACTTTACACATATAAGCACACATATTCATATCATAGATTATTCAAAATATATTATAAACTTGAAAATTTTAACTTCAAAGTACAATACATTAGTTCCATTGCCCAGAGTCCATCATCTCACCCTGACAATTCTTTTACACATACAATAAACAACTAAGGCTACCCCACTTCCTTCCGCATCATCACTATGCTACTTCCTCCTAAAGAATGTTATACGGATCATATGCGTATCCACTGTCATCACTACTGGAGGATGAGGTTTCGGGAATGTAGTCGGGGTCACTCATCCATGAGTTACTTCCTCGAAATACTACTCCTGGCACCCCCGAGGGCACTCCTAAATCATCGCTTGATCCTCTAGAATTACGTGACTGGGGAGGGCATACTCGTAGCAGAATCTCCAGATCTTTGAGGTTGGGGTGGTGCCATACTCGCAGCAGAGTTAGGGGGTGTAGGAACTCTTCCCCCTCTTCTCCTTTGGTATTCTACTGTGGCTATTCTGTTATACATATCTATCCAGTACTGAGCATTCCGACCCATATCTTGCAAACCCGCTGCTGCTTAGCCGTTCCATCTCATCTAACACTCCTCCGGTGTTCCTTCCCACCTGATCAGATTCTTATCAACATTATCCATAGCAGTACTATCATTCAAATTCAGCAAAGATGGTGTTGCCATAAACAACGTTAGCAATTTCCAATAAGTCCAACGGAACACCACCCATGGATGAAACTGCGGTAAGGTCTTGATGAGGGTGTATGCTTGAATCGCCGGGCGAGTGAAAGGGTTATGGTTTCCACTCCCATACATCTGGTTATACTCTTCTATGACATTAAGTTTCTCTCTAGCAAATACCAAAGGATCCTCTCCTTCATTTCTCTTAACATCTGGTTCTTCTTGGTACCTCGAATTCCATCACTACCAATCACCCAATATGCGTTGTTCCTCCATATTACTCTTGACCCATTACCGTTACCATTTCCACTTGCAGACATCTAATTGCACATACATAACACATAATTTAGATAACACACATAAGTATTACACACATAATCTACACACATTATTTGCCCTACTAAGCATGTTACTCTTACCATCATAGCATTTCTTAGCTTCCTTGGACATGATCAATCCATCATTTTAAAACATCTATGTTTAAAACAATTGAATACCTATATGAAGATAAGTATCAAAATCACGTTTTCATTTTTCTTTAAAAGAAGAAACCTTGGCTCGGATACCACTTGTAACAGCCCCCGTCCTAGCTTATGTTAAATATTAATTAAAAACTATACTTTCTAGCAATAGTGGAAGCAAAAGCATAATCAAACGTTACGGAGGCTGTCACCTGCTGGAGTCAACCCATTAATATGGCTGGATTGACTCTACGAGCTACACTTAAATTAAACATTCATCACACATGAAAATTAGTTTAGTTATTACAAACCAAAATAAGATTTTAATCGTAAGTTTAAACAGTACTCATAAACAGAAGTAAAGGTGATCATGTTCAAGCTTGGATCTGCTATGATAGTTGGGACATGACTTCATATTCGCTCTCCCCTCGGACTACCTTAGCTTGCTATTTCCTGCACAAAAATCTGCCCCCACCAGGACAGGTTCATAGAACAAAAATCAGCTTACGCTAGTACACATATCAATCTAAAGCTAATTATGGTGGCTGAGAATAAAAGGTATTCACAATCCAATTTACTTTGCAAAATACATGTTTCGGAAAACCATCTCATCATGAATTTACACAATTCAATGTTTAAAAGATAATCACAAATTTCTCAATACACACACAAATTAAAACGGTTTTCTAGTTATGCGTAAGAAGAAGAGTTCACACATTGAGGTGCACCTAAATGCAAACCTCCACACAATTCGGAGTTAAACTCCTACTTTTTACTCGCTTGCAAGCTTTTATAGGACATGTCCTCACACATATACACACATTCCTCTTCTATACGCAAAAAAAAGTTCAAAACTATTTATCACAATTTCGAAACAAGTCACCAATGTCATGTGATTGAAAGAAAACTATTTGTTACTTCAATAGGAATGAATGAAGGTGGTTATGACAATAGCTAAATGATAATTTGAGGTGCAACAAGACTTAGCAAAATCAAAACTTGGTCGTACAATCCATCTAGTAAAGAACTTGAGTTATCTTAAATAAAAGGATGTTTTTAGCTTCCGGAAACAAAGATGTACTTAGCTTGAATTCCAATTTGAACATTAAAATTAATAATAGGAGTTCTTCAACCTTAAACCTACTGGAAATTTCATCAATTGTAAAGGAAATTATTTATCCAAATTCTCAAACGAAACTAACATACGTTTGTTTCTAAAACTGCAGTTTTTAAGGTGTAATACTCGTACTTTGGTGTGTCATTGAATAAGAGAAAACCTTTAAACAAGTTTCAATACCAAAATACAGTAGCTTAGTGATAATAACCTTGGGTATACTTCCTCAAAACTTCAACTTATCATTTACTAAACATAATCTTATAGAAACATTGAAAATTAAGGTAGTTTACTCACCTTTTTATTGTAAAAATCAACTATCAAATAAGATGTATTTTTTTTTAGTCATGAATACCTACACATGCAACCTCTTAATCATCACTTAACCTACTGTTTCATCAACCAACATCATCCTAAAATACTTCAAATTTCAATCACACACAAAATTTCATGAAAAACATCAAAATCACATAACTAGTTCTAGTGTAGTGAAAGAACATAATTTTCCACTTGATTTATTAACATGCAATGATTAATCCTTATCTAAGGCTAATATACAGTAGATATTAATCACCTAAAACCAAGAAAATCATCCTTAAAATCGTTTTCAATGATTTTACCAAATTTTGTATAAACTAGGTTTCCAAATGGAGCTGTTTTATGTGTACCTTCACTTCAAACAGCAATAATCCGACTTCGCCTTCTCCTTTGGACGAGATTTTTACTTCTTTGGAATCCTTAAACACCTATTTGTATCCACACAAAAATTCATAAGGATTGACTTAAGGAAAGTACTTCAATATACCAAAACAAATCAACTTACCTACTGTTTTTCTTGTTGAAGAAGATGGTTCTTTTTCTTGAACTTCTTGGCCACGAAATGATGATATTTTTGCTTCTAAATATGCTCCTATATGCAGTGAATGATATTCAGGCTTTGCATGCATAGGTTAAGAGGCAAAAATCCAAGAAACGAAGCTGAGAACCACCTCTGGTTCTTACCGCCAGAACTGGCGAGTGGGAAGAGGGAGAGAGAAAGGTTTTGGGCAGAGGAAATTTGTTTGTGTTTGGTGATGAAACTTATGTGGGATGTGAGGGTATATGTGAGGACGGTATGGGTGTATTACTTCAGACTTGTTAGACCCATTTGGTTTGATTAATGTGGTTCCATTCCACTTGGTGTATTTCTGAATTGTCCAGCTCTTCTCATTTGTCTTAATATGACTCCAAATCTTATAATATACCATATGTTAGTGTTCTAAGACCCCACAATTGCTCTTATTATACTCTAACATCCTCAAAATAAAATTTACTTGATATACCTAACCTCATACCCTAAATGAAATTCTAAAGTCCATTCTATTAAGCGTAACCGTTAATTTGCTTAATAGTTGAACATAATTTCTATCTTCCAATAGCCCTCAATTTCCACAACTCAACTTCTTAAAATAATATATCGATCCTAAGTGTTTACACATAACTTGATAATATTATTATCTTTATATAATTCCTTCTAAGCACTACTTACACACAAGCATAAATTATTTTCACACACAACTTATCATACGTATTACCTACGTACGACCACATTTAAATTTCACGATTTAAGTTATTTAATCATATACTAATATTTTATTATTTACCGACTGTTACACGTTTCCCCCCTTAAGAAGTTTCGTCCCGAAACTTAAGCCGTACCTTAGAAAAGTTGCGGATAGCGGTGCTTCATATCATCTTCTTTTTCCCACATAGCCTCCTCCGAATCCTGACTGGACCACAATACCTTGACCAATGGTATGACTTGATTCCGTAGAACCTTTTCGCGTCGATCCAATATTCTGATCGGTCTCTCTTCATAACTAAGAGTCTCATCAAGTTGCAATGGTTCATGAGATAACACATGGGAAGGATCGTGCACATATTTCCGAAGCTGTGATACATGAAACACATTATGGATGCGAGACAGTTCAGTTGGCAATGCAATTTCATAAGCTACCTCACCAACTCTTTTCAAGATTTCATAAGGCCCAATGAACTTCTGACTAAGTTTGCCTCGAATACCGAATCTCTTTACTCCTTTGGTAGGGGAAACTTTAAGGAAAATTTTATCTCCAACTTCAAATTCCAGTTTCCTCCTTCTTACGTCTGCGTATTTCTTCTGACGATCCTGTGCGATTTTCATCTTTTCCCGAATTATTCGGATTTGATCCATAGTCTCTTGAACCAATTCTGGTCCTACAGGTACTTTATTACTCAAATCTTCCCAACAAATCGGCGTTCGGCACTTCCGACCATACAGGGCTTCATATGGAGCCATTCCTATTGTGGTTTGATGACTGTTGTTGTAAGAGAATTCTATTAAAGCTAAATGATCCTCCCAAGACCCTGGAATTCCAAAACCAAGCTCGCAACATATCTTCTAATACCTGAATTGTACGCTCAGTTTGACCATCGGTAGCAGGATGAAACGCCGTACTAAATTTCAAAGTTGTTCCAAAAGCTTCCTGAAGTTTCTCCCAGAAATGAGCCAGAAATCGAGGGTCCTATCAGAAACAATGCTTGCTGGCACCCCATGGAGACGAACAACATTCCGAATGTAAGCATCAGCCATCTGCGACTGATTCCAAGTTCCCTTTATTGCAAGAAATCGCACCGTTTTTGTGAGACGATCCACTATTACCCAAATTGAGTCATTTCCTTTCCTAGATCTTGGTAACCCAGACACGAAATCCATTGAGACAGAATCCCATTTCCATTCTGGAATAGGTAATGGTTGCAATAACCCAGGTGCCTTCTGGCGCTCAAACTTCACTTTTTGACATGTTAAACATCTCGCCACATATCTCGCTACATCCTTCTTGAGGCCTCTACACCAAAAGTACTTCTTAAGATCTCGCACCATTTTATCCCTACCAGGATGCACTGAATACGGACTACTATGAGCTTCCTTTAAACCCTCTGTCTTAAATCCTGATCCTCGGGAACACACCATCGCCCCCTGAGTCTAATACTTCCGTCTTCACATTGAGTAAATTCCTGAGTTTCTCCATTCTTAATCTTTTCTTTGACACCCTGCAGGAATACATCTTTGCTTTGCTTTTCCCGAATCTCTAAGTATAGATCAGGTTGAACCGTTAAAGCATTAATGATTACTCCAATTTCCCCTGAACGTACTAAAACGAGTTCAAATAACTCTATTTCTTTACTCAGTTCATTGGCATTGTGATAAAAACTTAATTCACTCCTTGGCCTTCTACTAAGTGCATCTGCCACCTTATTTGCTTTTCCGGGATGATATTGAATGTCGATGTCGTAATCTTTTGAGCAACTCTAACCATCTTCTCTGCCTCATGTTCATATCTTTTTGAGTGAAGATATACTTCAAACTTTTATGATCCGTGAACACCTTACATGAAACTCCGTACAAATAATGTCGCCATAACTTCAGAGCAAAGACAACTGCAGCTAATTCTAAATCATGCACTGGATAATTTTTCTCATGAGGCCGCAACTGTCGAGACACGTAAGCTATCACTTTCCTATGCTGCATCAACACACATCCCAGACCTTCCTGAAAGCATCACTATAAATTTCAAACCCCTCAGTTCCGAGGGAAGGGTCAGAATAGGAGCACTGGTTAACCTCCGCTTTAATTCTAAGAAGGCGGCTTCACATTTTTCATTCCATTGGAAACGGGAGTTTTTCCTGATTAAACTTGTGATGGGTAATGCTATTTTAGAGAAATTCTTCACAAATCGCCGATAATAACCTGCTAAACCCAGAAAACTCCTAACTTCTGACACATTCTTCGGTGCTGGCCACTCTTCTACTGCTTAATCTTGTCCGATCTACAGAGATGCCTTCCTTAGACACCACATGTCCGAGAAACTTCACCTCCTCTAACCAGAAATCACATTTACTAAGCTTGGCATACAACTTTTCCTTCTGGAGTGTAGCCAGGACAGTTCTCAGATGACCTTCATGTTCCTCACGATTCCTTGAGTATATCAAGATATCATCTATAAAGATAACCACAAATCGATCCAAGAACGGCTTAAAATAGCGTTGCATTAAATCCATAAAAGCCGCAGGCGCATTAGTCAATCCAAATGGCATAACCAAAAACTCGTAATGCCCGTATCGAGTGCGGAAAGCTGTCTTTGGTATATCCTCCTCTACAATCCTCATCTGGTGATAACCAGACCTCAAATCAATCTTGGAGAATACACTCGCTCCCCTCATGATCAAATAGATCATCAATTCTTGGTAAAGGATACCTATTCCGCACCGTGATCTTATTGATCTCCCGATAATCTATACATAATCTCATGGAGCCATCCTTTTTCTTGACGAACAACACTGGTGCTCCCCATGGAGACACACTAGGTCTGAATATACCCTTCTGCAACAACTCATCTAATTGCTTCTTTAATTCTACCATCTTAGCTGGCGCCATCCTATACGGAGCTCTTGAGATCGGGGTAGCTCCCGGAATCAAATCTATATGAAAATCCACGACTCGATGTGGAGGCAACCCTGGTAAATCCTCCGGAAACACATCGGGAAATTCTCGAATTACCGGTATATTCATCAATTTTGATTCAGTTTCTCCTCGTTCCGACCTGACAAATATGTGCTTCCACAGCACCATCCCAGCCCTGATGGGAATGGTTCGTTCTAAGAAGGGTCGAAGTTTCACTACTCGAGTATAACATTCTATTATAGCTCGATTTTTACTCAACCAATCCATACCCAGAATCACATCATACACACCTAATCAAACATTATCAAATCTGCCTTCAAATCCACCTCCGCAATTCTAATACCACATTCTTTCAGCATATACTTACATCGGAAGGTAGTTTTATCAGGCAAAGTTACATTCAAATCACATGAAGTCACTTTGGGTTTTTGCTCTATGCGGAATGCAAATACATTTGAAATAAAAGAGTGGGATGCTCCAGAATCAAATAATACAAATGCAGGTAAATTACACACATCAAAGGTCCCGGTAATTACATTACCTTTCTGCTCTATAATCTCTGGCTCCTCAGATGGTTCAGACTTAAGGGCAAATGCTCTTCCAGGTGCTTTCGATACTCCTTTAGGGTTACGACCCGAGCTTGATTCACCAGCCGCTTTCAGTAGCAACACCTCACTAGGCCGTTGATTACCTCTAGCATTCCCAGATTGGTTTAAAGCTGGACATTCTTTGATTCTATGCCCCGTCTTCATGCATTTAAAACAAATGCTTTGACCCTCACAGTTTTTCCCATAGTGATCCTTTCCCGCAACGTCGACACTTCCACTCCTTCTTCCCCCCTTCACCTGCTTTGGTGGGGACTAAGGCCATAGACGTTCCGGCTGGATCCGCCTTAACTTTCTTGCTAACCCCTGCTCCAGATTTTTCGTTTCCCTTCCTCTTTCTTTTTGAGCTTTCATCCTTTTGCTCAATCCGTTCATGTTCTAAGGCTCATCCTACAAATCCTCAAATGCTATAAACCCCGATTCTTTTCTGGTACTTCAGATTTAACCCTTCAAAAAATCGCATGGACTTTACCCTTTCATTGCTAGTAAAGTCTGGAGCGAAACGCGAGAGTTCCACAAATTTGGCAGCATATTCTACCACCGTCATCTGCCCTTGCCTTAAGAATAAGAATTCATTCTCCTTTTTCCTTCTTAATGCTGGAGGAAAAAACTTATTCCTCAACTTTTCCACGAACATTCCCAGGTGGAAATGGCTTGGGTGGAGGTTTTCTTGACTGTACCCCACCACATATCAGCAGGGCCCTCCAGGTAAAAGGATGCCAATTTTACCTTCAAGTTCTCAGGACAGTTTACCACATCTAGCAGCTTTTCCATATATGCAATCCAGTCCTCGAATTTTACTGGATCCGCTTCCCATCATAGCCCCGGCGCTTATGAGCAGCAAGCCTCTTATAGAACTTCCCCTCCTCATTATCTCTATTTCGTTCCTGCTTTTCCAGAATTGCCAGCAATCGGGTATTCATTTCCCTTAGCTGACGTATCTGTTCGGCTTGAGAATTTTCCGGTTGTTCCTGTGGTTCATTAGTTTCCACATTCTGCTGGATCTCATTTGTCACGTTGATGTGTGCATAACCTATAAAATGATAACTGAATATTCTTAGTAGTCCCCAAAGTTTCAAATCATTACATATAAATTACTAAACACCTGCTCTCCTGGAAGGAATGCAATTTCCCACTTTACACATATAAGCACACATATTCATATCATAGATTATTCAAAATATATTATAAACTTGAAAATTTTAACTTCAAAGTACAATACATTAGTTCCATTGCCCAGAGTCATCATCTCACCCTGACAATTCTTTTACACATACAATAAACAACTAAGGCTACCCCACTTCCTTCCGCATCATCACTATGCTACTTCCTCCTAAAGAATGTTATACGGATCATATGCGTATCCACTGTCATCACTACTGGAGGATGGGTTTCGGGAATGTAGTCGGGGTCACTCATCCATGAGTTACTTCCTCGAAATACTACTCCTGGCACCCCCGAGGGCACTCCTGAATCATCGCTTGATCCTCTAGAATTACGTGACTGGGGAGGGGCCATACTCGTAGCAGAATCTCCAGATCTTTGAGGTTGGGGTGGTGCCATACTCGCAGCAGAGTTAGGGGGTGTAGGAACTCTTCCCCCTCTTCTCCTTTGGTATTCTACTGTGGCTATTCTGTTATACATATCTATCCAGTACTGAGCATTCCGACCCATATCTTGCAAACCCGCTGCATGTTAGCCCGTTCCATCTCATCTAACACCTCCTCCGGTGTTCCTTCCCACCTGATCAGATTCTTATCAACATTATCCATAGCAGTACTATCATTCAAATTCAGCAAAGATGGTGTTGCCATAAACAACGTTAGCAATTTCCAATAAGTCCAACGGAACACCACCCATGAGATGAAACTGCGGTAAGGTCTTGATGAGGTGTATGCTTGAATCGCCGGGCGAGTGAAAGGGTTATGGTTTCCACTCCCATACATCTGGTTATACTCTTCTATGACATTAAGTTTCTCTCTAGCAAATACCAAGGATCCTCTCCTTCATTTCTCTTAACATCTGGTTCTTCTTGGTACCTCCGAATTCCATCACTACCAATCACCCAATATGCGTTGTTCCTCCATATTACTCTTGACCCATTACCGTTACCATTTCCACTTGCAGACATCTAATTGCACATACATAACACATAATTTAGATAACACACATAAGTATTACACACAAAATCTACACACATTATTTGCCCTACTAAGCATGTTACTCTTACCATCATAGCATTTCTTAGCTTCCTTGGACATGATCAATCCATCATTTTAAAACATCTATGTTTAAAACAATTGAATACCTATATGAAGATAAGTATCAAAATCACGTTTTCATTTTTCTTTAAAAGAAGAAAACCTTGGCTCAGATACCACTTGTAACAGCCCCCGTCCTAGCTTATGTTAAATATTAATTAAAAACTATACTTTCTAGCAATAGTGGAAGCAAAAGCATAATCAAACGTTACGGAGGCTGTCACCTGCTGGAGTCAACCCATTAATATGGCTGGATTGACTCTACGAGCTACACTTAAATTAAACATTCATCACACATGAAAATTAGTTTAGTTATTACAAACCAAAATAAGATTTTAATCTAAGTTTAAACAGTATTCATAAACAGAAGTAAATCTCAAAAGGTGATCATGTTCAAGCTTGATCTGCTATGATAGTTGGGACATGACTTCATATTCGCTCTCCCTCGACTACCTTAGCTTGCTATTCCTGCACAAAAATCTGCCCCCACCAGGACAGGTTCATAGAACAAAAATCAGCTTACGCTGGTACACATATCAACTAAAGCTAATTATGGTGGCTGAGAATAAAATGTATTCACAATCCAATTTACTTTGCAAAATCATGTTTGGAAAACACCATCTCATCATGAATTTCACAATTCAATGTTTAAAAGATAATCACAAACTTCTCAATACACACACAAAGTCAAAACGGTTTTCTAGTTATGCGTAAGAAGAAGAGTTCACACATTGAGGTGCACCTAAATGCAAACCTCCACACAATTCGGAGTTAAACTCCTACTTTTTACTCGCTTGCAAGCTTTTATAGGACATGTCCTCACACATATACACACATTCCTCTTCTATACGCAAAAAAGTTCAAAACCATTTATCACAATTTCGAAACAAGTCACCAATGTCATGTGATTGAAAGAAAACTATTTGTTACTTCAATAGGAATGAATGAAGGTGGTTATGACAATAGCTAAATGATAATTTGAGGTGCAACAAGACTTAGCAAAATCAAAACTTGGCGTACAATCCATCTAGTAAAGAACTTGAGTTATCTTAAATAAAAGGATGTTTTTAGCTTCCGGAAACAAAGATGTACTTAGCTTGAATTCCAATTTGAACATTAAAATTAATAATAGGATTTTCAACCTTAAACCTACTGGAAATTTCATCAATTGTAAAGGAAATTATTTATCCAAATTCTCAAACGAAACTAACATACGTTGTTTCTAAAACTGCGGTTTTTAAGGTGTAATACTCGTACTTTGGTGTGTCATTGAATAAGAGAAAACCTTTAAACAAGTTTCAATACAAAATACAGTAGCTTAGTGATAAACCTTTGGTATACTTCCTAAAACTTCAACTTATCATTTACTAAACATAATCTTATAAAAACATTGAAAATTAAGGTAGTTTATCACCTTTTTATTGTAAAAATCAACTATCAAATAAGATGTACTTTTTTAATCATGAATACCTACACATGCAACCTCTTAATCATCACTTAACCTACTGTTTCATCAACCAACATCATCCCAAAATACTTCAAATTTCAATCACACACAAAATTTCATGAAAAACATAAAATCACATAACTAGTTCTAGTGTAGTGAAAGAACATAATTTTCCACTTGATTTATTAACATGACAATGATTAATCCTTATCTAAGACTAATATACAGTAGATATTAATCACCTAAAACCAAGAAAATCATCCTTAAAATCGTTCTCAATGATTTTACCAAATTTTGTATAAACTAGGTTTCCAAATGGAGCTGTTTTATGTGTACCTTCACTTCTAACAGCAATAATCCGACTTTTCCTTCTCCTTTGGACGAGATTTTTACTTCTTTGGAATCCTTAAACACCTATTTATATCCACACAAAATTCATAAGGATTGACTAAGGAAAGTACTTCAATTTACCCAAACAAATCAACATACCTACTGTTTTTCTGGTTGAAGAAGATGGTTCTTTTTCTTGAACTTCTTGGCCACGAAATGGTGATCTTTTTGCTTCCCAATATGCTCCTATATGTAGTGAATGATATTCAGGCTTTGCATGCATAGGTTAAGAGGCAAAAATCCAAGAAACGAAGCTGAGAACCACCTCTGGTTCTTACCGCCAGAACTGGCGAGTGGGAAGAGGGAGAGAGAAGGTTTTGGGCAGAGGAAATTTGTTTGTGTTTGGTGATGAAACTTATGTAGGATGTAGGGTATATGTGAGGAGGTATGGGTGTATTACTTCAGACTTATTAGACCCATTTGGTTTGATTAATGTGGTTCCATTCCACTTGGTGTATTTCTGAATTTTCCAGCTCTTCTCATTTGTCTTAATATGACTCCAAATCTTATAATATACCATATGTTAGTGTTCTAAGACCCCACAATTGCTCTTATTATACTCTAACATCCTCAACATAAAATTTACTTGATATACCTAACCTCATACCCTAAATGAAATTCTAAAGTCCATTCTATTAAGCGTAACCGTTAATTTGCTTAATAGTTGAACATAATTTTTGTCTTCCAATAGCCTCAATTTCCACAACTCAACTTCTTAAAACAATATATCGATCCTAAGTGTTTACACATAACTTGATAATATTATTATCTTTATATAATTCCTTCTAAGCACTACCTACACACAAGCATAAATTATTTTTACACACAACTTATCATACGTATTACCTACGTACGACCACATTTAAATTTCACGATTTAAGTTATTTAATCATAGACTAATCTTTTATTATTTACCGACTGTTACACTCAAAATCTTAACAAAGTGGGATTTAAAGGTAACCATAACCCAAATTTAAAGTGATGGGATAAACAACTATATGTCCCTTTTGGTCACCAAGGCGTAGAGATGTAAATGGACTGGGTTCGGGGAGGGTGGAGCGTCACCCGCATCCAGCACCCGCATCCACCCGATCCATCCATCACCCGCATCCATCTCCACCCGAATCCATCCATCCATTTGTAACCGGGTTAAACGGATGGATCGGGTGATTAACGGGTGAAATCAAATAGTATTAGGAGAAGAAAGAAAAATTACTAACAAGAACCACTAATCCATTTATATAATTCTACTTACTATATAAAGTCGTCTCCAAACTAACCCTAATCCACATTATTAATATTTATATACTTATATTATCATCTTGTAACTTTTGGGCTATAGATTAATAAAGCTGTAAAAATTAAAAAGCCCAAAATTAAAAAATTATATATTTTTTACTTTAAACGGGTGACGGGTTGGGTGGTAAACGGATGATGGGTCGGGTGATGGATGAAAAAATATTACTCGAACACGACCTGCATCCATCACCCGATTATCCGTCACCCGGCTATCTCCGTTTAAACCGGGTTTCTCACCCACTTAATAAACCGGGTGGAGTGGATGGTCGGGTGATCCACTGGATATTGCCATCTCTACCAAGGCGCCCACCTTTGGAAAGAGTATTCCTATACCCTTCAGGCAACTTATATAAATTTTCCCCCACCTTACAAAAATCAAAGACAATAGCATTGTTACGCCAAGGGCCATCAAGCTTGATTGACAGGGGACCGCTATTGTTATTGCTTGGCAGCCGTAAAGTCACTAATTCGGCCTCATCAAGAGGAGGAAGACTTTTGAGTCGGGCAATTGCCATTTCCTTTTTGACGGGCTCATCTATTATGACATATTCTATGTCCTCATAATTTAGGCTAACATCATCATAAGCACGCTAATATGGGCCGCCAGAAGTCACGATGACAATAGACAACGTCCAAAATAGAGTCATCTATAGCAGTCTTTGAAAGGTCATTATCTGAACCTAAATCAATAATAACCACATGAGGTCAAGGCCTGATAAGATGACTAAGGAATTCATTAAAAGATTCTTATACGACGACACCAGTGTCTGCCATGTTCGTTAACCAACCATGTTCTCGCAAAAGAGAGACATCGAGGCGATGAACAACATCTAGAGGAGGATGCCTAATAGCTTTTCAGGCTAAAATATGATATCTTAACTCCCTCAACGTCTGCTTATCCCCACTCCAGCTGACTTTGGGTGAAGTTCTCTTGCTTAGGAGAAGAAGGGCCGTAAAGAACTTAGATCCATGATCTTTGTTATCTTTTTCATTGGTCAAATGAATCTCATCTAAAAGTTTAGTTCTTTTGTCTCTACTCCTTGAAGCAGACGAGGATTATCCGACTTCAATGGATAAATGAGCAGATGAAGGGTCACAATCAGTAAGAAACTCATCACTAGGGGTTTTTTTGGCTATTTGGTTGGTCCGACATATTCACGATAAAAGTAGAAACAAATTTCAAGCAAAAAATAAATAAATCTAAAAAAAGATAGGGAGAAATGCCTAAAAAAGTAATCGCCGCACTAGAAAAAGCCGATATAAAAGGAGCAAAAGAAACAACACATTTGACGTAAAACTAAAAGTTTTAAACCTAATTAGCCTCAAAATCCACTAGCTGAACAAGGGAAATAGAGACATTCTCGAGAACAAAATTCTTGAAAATGAGCACAAAAAACTTTTCGAGCAACTTTGAAGCAGAAACAATGAATTCTAGTGCCATAAGTTTAAAGAATACAAATAATCTCTCTTAGAAAAATGGGGTGAAAGAAGAAAACAGTGCAGAATAAGAAATTGAAAATCCAAAAGGATGATTTGTCCTATTTATGTGGAAATCAACGGCCATGTGGAACCGAGGGTTCATTTGATCTCATAGATGGCCGATGTGTGTCAATTACCAAGAAATCCCTAATAAAGAAACGGGAGGGGGAGTCTATAAGAAAGGTAATGATTAAATATTTTCAAAATTCTCATTCACATAGCATGTGTCACTAGCAACATTAACAAGCAAAATTAGAGAAACTTGTCAAATAAACATTATCTCATTGTATTCAATATAACATCATTAGCAGTCAAGACCCCAAATGATGGGGAGGGGGTAGTTGTATGGGTATAACCCAACTCCTATAGTGGACATCAATATGCTTGTGTCCGCCAACAGAATACTAGGACTCGACTATTATATGATAGTTAAGATCAACTCTAAAGTGGACCGACATCGGCATGGGCCACCATATATGAAAAATGAGGGAATCTTATCCTAAAAGTGAGTTGCTTGCACCCGTATACGTGGACAATGATTCTACATCTTATTAAATAAACAATATTACTCTAGATAGTCATTTGGTATTATTTTGTAGATACATTATGAACACACACTCTCACTACTTTCTCTTTCTAAACCATTCACGGACATATTTTATGTCTTGATTATCGGAAGGAGCTTCATAGCAACCCCCTTAGTAGTTTATGTTTGTGATCTTGCAGGCTCTCATCTCGGTCACCTACTCCATCTCTCTTAACGGACTACTTTGAAGGCTGTTAAGTGTTTCATTAATGAAATAATAATGTAATAAGTAAAAAGCTACATCTATTTATGATAAATAAATAAAAAATTTAAATGACGGAGGTAGTAATTTAGGACGACACTACTACAAATATGTGCAAAAGTATCACCTATGAGAGACCTCCTTAATGAAATAAGTGATTATTCAGCAAAAGAAACCTAATTTGTTCGAAAGGTGGTCTGTTATAACATGATAAAGGGGACCTCTTCTTTAAATAGGTGGTTTTTTTGATCCTTATCAAAAGTTTCCAATATTAAAGAAACCACTTATTCCTATTAAGTGGTGATTTAAATTATATATTTTTTTAAAAAAAAAAATCCATATATTATGTACGTGTTTTCAGGTAGTCAATAATAACTGTATTACTAATTATTAATTAAAAAAAAAAGACACATTTGTGACCCACTAAAACCCTAAATGTATTACTCTTTAAAAGAATAGACGGATCATTAACCTACACCGTCGGATTGCAGCCTCGCAAATACATCCAACGACTACCATCTACACCCATATATTTTTTTTTCATTCGACTATTCACAACAATCTCCCTCTCTATTCTGAAATTCGAACAAACCTTAAAAATCCTCTATCTCACACGCCTTCCTCATCTCCTCTCCCTCCTGTAAAATACAACATCATTTTCCATTTTCCATTTTCAATCCCGACGATGGAGCAAATGCTAACTTTTTTTCGTAATGTCGACCAGCATCGGTTATCTAATTACAACAATGTTCACTATAATCTACGCCCCGGGTTTGATTCTTCGCTCTTTATTAATTTCTGTGAAATCGATCGATTTTTTCATTTAGATCTGTAATTGATTAATTTCGTTGGTTTGATAGTGTGTTTATTTGTTTTAGAGGTGTTGAAGCCGAGGGTTGAACCCGGAAAAGTTGTGGGTTGTCATATGGATGTAGTTACCGCTAATCCTAATTCCTAGTAACTGGGTATCAATTTCTTCTCTAAACTTTTGTTGGGTTTTTTTTTTCGGTGAAGTTCAATATTTTTTTTCTTTTGGCGATTTTGTTTTGGTACTGAGTTAGGATGTTGATGTTTATTGTGTTTTCTTAAATTTTTTGAAGATTTTGTTTCCTAGATTTTTTTTACAGTAAGTAACCTTCAATTGTATGTTCTTGTTACTTGGTGAATTCAAGCTCAGTGACCTTGAATTTTTATGTTCTTGTTACTTTGTCTTTACGACGGAAATCTCTCATGATTTATGATCACCATAACTTGTCCTCATCCAACTGTCATTCCTATATCCCTCTGTTCTCACCTTTTTTCGATGCCAATTCTACAAAGTTGTATCAATTTGAAGTTCAATTTCTTGTGAATCAGGGGATTTTATTCGCTGGTGCTATTTCTCTACACAACTAGAATTTTTCGTGGCTTTTAGGTCTTCCATTTAGGTAGATCCATAGACGTCGTTGGCATTTAGGTAGTATCCTTCTGCTGTTACAACTGATGTCTTTCTCGAGCTGAGTGTTTCTTAGGCTGTAATGTTGAAAGCATTCCATAGTGTTTCTGGTGCTTAAGAGTGATGTGTGCTGTGTGCTGTGTGCACTTAATTGTACAAATGTGTAAGAAGATGCTAACTTTCTCATGAGTTCTAGTAATGGGAGTAAAGATAAGTTGTTGTTATCCCTGCTTACTGATATATCCAAAGGGTAAGTTCTTTATTCGTCGATAAGTCAATGGAAGGAGGAATTGTTTTTTGGATTGGAGAGGTACTGAGAGGAAAGACAAAAAATTGGATGACATTATGACTTGGCTTGAATGGGTTCTCTCGTATTCGCTTTTGCGAATTGCTGAGAGTAATCCTCCATGTTTGGATAATTTTTGGTTCAGTCAGGGTGCTACATTGTTGCTCAGTTTGATGCAGAGTTCACAAGAGGATGTTCAGCAGGAAAGGGCAGCTACAGGGCTTGCTACTTTTGTGGTTATTGATGATGAGAACACAAGCATTGATGGGTAACGAGCCGAAGCAGTTATGCGGGGTGGGGGTGTGCAGCTTCTCCTTAGTCTTGCCGGCTCGTGGTGAGAAGGATTGCAAGCAGAGTTTGCCAAGGTATGAATCATTTGTTTGCCATTTTTAATTTCACTTTCTTTCTTGGATGTCTGCCAAAAGTTCACATAATTCTATGAAGTCTCCAGTTCTGTCCATCCCTTTTCTTGACTTTTGAATACACACTTCTATGTTTAGAAGTACTTGTGTGATTATATAGTCAATGCTTTCATCTACAGGCAATAGCGAATTTGTCCGTCAATGCTAATGTTGCGAAAGCTGTAGCTGATGAAGGAGGCATCACTATCCTTGCAAATAAAAAATGAGTACTTGGACTATCTTATGATGCTTCATTGTTAATGCAAATAAAAAATCTACACTTTAAGTAGTTTATTAATGAGTGATTGGAGCACTTTTTGCAGCTTGTATATTTATCATTTTAATATTTTATATTTTGCAGTACTTTGGCGGAGTTACAACTGAATTTTCTCAAAATAAGCTTGATGAGCTCAAGACTTGTGTATCAAAGATGTGGATGAATATAAACAAGTGGATCAACAAGAATCGGAAGATAATGACCATTTTAATTAGGATGTGTGATTTTCTTTTTGAGTAGGAATAGGGAGGTGCTTCTATTTTTGTGCATATGAATTGGAAGAAATAGGCCTAGCTGCTCTATTATTTTTTTTATAACCAATTAGTTGAATTTTTGGAATCTTCTAACATTATATTGATATCAATGTGATTTTGTAGTGAATGATATTGAATGAATGAAAAGATATTCCAATTTTAAAGTCGTCTGAGTTATTCAATACAAGTGCCTAGATGTTTTTTATATATGTAAATTACTTGTAGATTATGAAAGACACGCATGGAGCAGGTGAAACGGATCGGAGGAGCGTATAATAATATTGAAATATTTTTTTTTTTTTAAAAAAAAATATTTAAAGAGACCACCTTTTCCTTTCAGGTGGTGTTTTAAGGAATGATTAAAAAGACCACCTACATATTAAAAATGATTTCTTTGTAAGATAAAAAAGACCACCTATCTGTAAAATGTGGTGCCTTATCCTTCTTCTTTTTTTCCTATTTAAATTCATATATAACCACTTATTTTATGGAAGTGGTCTCTTCTATCAAATTAAGAAACCACCCGCAATAAGTGGTCATTTATCCTGAGAGACCTGTGAGCTGAAGACCACCTCTCATGTGGTCTCTAAATGAGATTTTAGGGGGTCTCTTTAGGCCTTTTTGTAGTAGTGCGAGTTCATTCGTAATACACTATTTTTGCTCATTTCCTTATTTGCTTATTTTAAACTCTCCTTTTCTCAAATATATCCTTCTAATTTGGATGATTTCAAATGAACAATGAAGAAAAACAACGTGTCTTGCGTGTGGCCGACCACATGTGAAATTTCAGGTCATGAATGAACTCAACATCTTGTCATCCTGTCAGGTCATTTTCAAATGGTCATATATCACTCGTTTGTCATCAGAATCGAGCTTTTAACCAAGCGTTGCAAATAGGGATGGGCATGGGTCCAGGACCCTACCCGGACCCTGTTGGACCCGACCCTGATTTAAGGGTCTGGGTCCAACTTTTTCAGACCCTAAGGGTCCGGGTTCGGGTCTAGGTCCAAGTGAATTTTTTAGGGTACGGATCCGGGTCTTAAAATTTTGGACCCAGACCCTACCCAGACCCGACCCTTAGACCCTAAACTTATTTAATATATACATGTTAACTTTTTTTTTAAAAAAAAAAACAAACTGATTTTCTAAAAGACTAAAACCTAAACTAAAACACTAAAACACCCATTCTGAACTCTTATGTAAGTTGAGTTTGATTCGTTTTTTCAGTTTGTATGTTTGTGTTTTTGTTTCGTTTTTTTCAGTTTATATGTTTGTGAATTGTGTTTGTTTCGTTTTTTTTCCAGTTTATAAGTTTGTGTTTGTTTCGTTTTTTTCAATTTATATGTTTGTGTTTGTTTCATGTGAATTCTTATGTTTGTTTCATACGGTTTTTTTATTTGTTTCATGCGAATTTCAGATGATTATTGATATTAATAATGCCGAAAATTTGGCAAAATAAAAAATTTAGGCCTGGACCCTCCAGACCCTCTAGGCCCCCTCCAGACCCTAAGGGTTTGGGTCAAGGTCCATTGTTTCAGACCCTTAGGGTCCGGGTCCGGGTTTGGGTCTGCAAAAAAATTTAGGGTCCGACCCTTGCCCATCCCTAGTTGCAAAGCTATCGAGTCAAATTTTCATCTCCAACTTGAATCTTCCAAAATATTAAACGTGCAGTGAGATATGATCTTTTGAAGTTGACCCTTATGAACAAACCCTTATGAACAAATGAAGTTACTCTTATGAATAGATGGAGTTACTCTTATGACCAAATAGAGTTACTTGTATGAGTATGTGGTTACTTTTAACAATAAAAGGGTGTCACTCCTATAAAGAAATGTGGTTACTCTTATAAGCAAAATGGGATTACCTATGTGAACAAATAGGGTTATCATATGATTAAATGAATTTACTGAATGAATGGGGTTACTCCTCATGAACGAATGATGTTACTCGTATTAATAAGTGGAGGTTACTTGTATGAACAATTGTGGTTACTAATACGAATAAAATGGGGTTACTTATGTGAATAAAATGAGGTTACTCATTTGATTAAATGGGTTACTAGTATGAATAAATGGATTACTCCTTATAAACGAATGAGGTTACTTGTATTAAACAAGTGGGGGTTACTTGTATGAACAATTGGGGTTACTAATGAGAATAAAAAGGGGTTATTTATGTGAACAAAATGAGGTTACTCATATGATTAAATGGGGGTTACTAGTATGATTAAATAGGGATACTCTTTATAAACGAATGAAGTTACTCGTCTTAATAAATATGGGTTACTTGTGTGAACAATTGAGGTTACTCGTATAAATAAATAGGGGTTACTTGTGTGAACAATTGAGGTTACTCGTATGATTAAAAGAGATTACTCGTATAAATAAATATAGTTAACGAGGTTACTCATAAGATTAAACAAAATAAATTTCTTATATTTCATATTGCATCAAAATAGATGATCAAAATTCATGTTTGAACTCATTTAGAGTGGCTGAATTCTCCTTTTAGCATGTAGGTGACTGTCAAGTTTGTAACTTTTATCAATGGCGAACCCTAATACTAGAAATTTGTTTTTGAAAATATGGGGTGATTTCGAATGGGGTTCATTCTCATTGACAGATTTGAAAAGCTTCCATTAAAGTTCTGGTCTCAAGGTGATGGTAATAATAGAGGAGAGAAAAGTGTGGCGTGAGGATGCCATTGTTGTTGATAGATTTGAAACGTACAAATTGTTGTACGAGGATGTGGGAAGAACTAAGAAAAAGAAGGAAGAGGAGGTTTTGAGGTATTATATCCGTCTGGACCTCATATATAAACTGGTCATGTGCGAAATTGTAGGTGTGGCCGGCCGTATATAAAAATATATGGAAAAAAAAAAAAACATTTGACTACCCCGATATGTGAAAGAGTTGACGACAAAACTCCTCCAACTTTTCAAGTCCGGAAAGAGAAGAAGGAAAAGGACGATGGGAGGAGAATAGTAAAGATCGTGTTGGTCCCACAACCATATGATGTAGATCCGTTAACCCGTACACCACCTCGTACAACAGAGATTTCCTGAGACACGTGTACTGCTAAACCTCTTTTGCAAGAACTAAAAATTAAACAATGGTCGGTGTGTTCAAAAAAAAAAAAAAAAACGCCACAAAAATAAAATCGCCATTTTTTCCCCCAAACATAACAGAAAAAAATGAGCTAATTCAATCCAATTCTTCTCCCCTAAAATCTTAATCAACATCTAAAATTCAGATCCACCAATAATAAACAACCCCTAAACATACAAAACATAAAATCTGAAAATGGAGGTAGTTATATGATCATTTTAATTGGAGAAAAAAGAAGAAGAAGATGCATATGTTGAATGCAATATCATTGACACGAATGGCGGCGCGAAGCTTGGATACGGTTTCGGAGGCTGGTCATTTGCCATTGGGGTCATTATGGTGGATAATTTACGCGGGTATATCTTTTGTATTGGTTCTTTTCGCGGGTATAATGTCGGGTCTTACTCTGGGCTTGATGTCTCTTAGCCGGGTTGACCTCGAGATTCTTCAACGTAGTGGAAATCCCTCCGAAAAAAACCAAGCTGGTGATTATTACTCTCCTCTTTCAAATTCATCTATTTCTTTACCATTTTTGTGCTATTTATATTATACACTCAACTGTATTGATATGCATCAACATGACAATAAATGGTTACCTTCTCCTAATATCTGATATATGTATTGTACTGATGAAGTTATTTTTTGGTAATTTTGGAGAAACGGATGGGTGGTTTGGGAATCTTTCTAGAATGATAGAGGGTGTTGTGGGAAGTTATTTTCACAAGAACTATCATATATGGCAATGATATAAATCAAGGAGGATACTATGTGCATATATTGGGTATATGTCAGGAGTTTCTGGGGGTGGGGTAAATTTAGTAAGCTATATTATGTATGTAGTGGTTTTTTTTAAGATTGTATAATATTATAGTTTTTACAATGACAAATGTATAGTAAAAGTAGTCAAAAATAGTTCACACGATTGGACCACAAAACTCAAATGTACCTTGTGATTTGGGGGTAAAGGGAATTCTTTTCTAATTCAATCTTGAATTTCTGTTTTTGTATCATAACAATTTTTAAAGTAGTAGAAGAACTAGTCCATTCCCATCAATAAGTTAATTGCGAGATTAGTTCATTCTATGAGATTCACAAACCCTCTCCAGCTCAATTTGGAATTATGGTATTAGAAATTCAACTCTCCCTTACCTAGTCGGAAGGAGAAACTGCTTATTTACCTTTGATAAAATAAGCATCGCTAATGACTTAATGGATGCCAGTTAGCTTCGCCACCTTATTTTCACTTATTTCAGGTGACATAAATTCAAGATAAGCTATAAAAGGGATAATAAGAGACAATATGTCCAATAATGGCTAATATAAGATCCAATAAGTTCATATAAGACAAATAATGGAAATTCACGTGGATAGAACGCACCCTTAGTGGATGATGTTTTGTGGGCATGGACGCATGGTACATAAGACTAGGGATCGAATACCCTCTATATTACTACCATTTGTTGCTCTCTATACAGGAAAAAGGGCTAGAAACCTGAAGAACTCCAGCAGAACACCTAACGCTTGAAACATGGTGTTACATCTTAAACGAGATATTCTGTGTGTTTCTACCTCTATCAACCACTACATGCTTATACTAGATCTAAGATCTCTACAACTTAGGATCCTCGTTAAGTCCATGACATATTGCTTGCAATTTGGAATGAATTTGCATTCTATCTTCCAACACATATATTATTCACCAATTTGACCCCATGCTTAAAAAAAAAAAAAATTTAGGGCCCTTACATGCTCACTTCTTAAATACTCCACCCACCAACTACAGGATAACAAATTTAATCCAAATCTACTAGTGATCTCATGGATGGATTTGTATCATTAGTCCATGTAAATATTCTACCGTATAACTTCATTGCTTTAAGCATTTTCTTAGGTAGACCTAGGATAAAGAATTGACACTAGAAAGTCTTAATACTAGACAAATCATGGAAAGAAATACATTGTCCCTCTTTGTTGGGGCCTTTCAATCCCTAACGTCACATTTTGGTTTGAGGTTTGCTTACTCTTGGACTTTAGTGCAGTGAGATTTTGACATTGCTATATGACATCAAGTTTTTGAACTCTAGCTTCTTAGTATTTTGAAGCTAAACTTCTCAACCCCCAAATGCTGAAGCTTTGCAACTCCTGGCGTTTTTTTATGTACTCCTGGAATATATACAGAATAGTAAAGATAATATTGAATCACTCTGTTTTTTCATCTCTTCTTTCCTCATCTTATTTTCTTCTTCTTTGAATTTTGGTGGAGCAGCTTATAGTTAATGAGGCCTATTGTGTTCGTTTTGCTGTAGCTATTTTATAACGGAACAAGAGCCTATACTATCTGTAGTTTTGTGGTATAATTAATAGTAAATACAAAAAAAATTGTGTAAATTAGCATGGTTTTTCATCTTCTGATCTTTAATTTTCTGACCTATTATTTTTTGTTTGTATGCTTGTAATGGAGTGGGAGCCTATACTATCTTCCGTTTATACAGAAATTGGCCGTTTAACTTATCATGGGTTTGCTCTTTTATTCTTACTTCCTGTCTAGCTGCCATTCTCCCTGTTGTTCAGAAGCAACATCAGCTGCTCGTCACCTTGCTCCTATGCAATGCCTGTGCGATGGAGGTAGCTAGGTTTTAACTTCCTTCAATTCAAGTTTTCTGTTCACTTGTGTTTATCTCATGGTTTTGGATCGTTCAACTTGTCAAATTCTTGTACTATAATTATGTTCTTAGTCTGTTTTAGAGTATGACGAAGCACTGTAGACATGGGATATACTTCCTCCGTTTCTAAATAAGTGCAACACTTCTTATTTTCACGTTTGCTAATGAATTATTTTAACCATTAATATCTTCAATTATCAATAAGTAAAAATTATAAAAAATTGATATTAAAAAAATTCACATTCAGATTAATCTAATAAGATCCCACATGACTATGTTTTTCCTAAAATGTGAATCACCAAAGCTAATTAAAGTTTAAATTGTGAATAGTAAACAGTATGCAAATGTTGCACTTATTTAGAAACGGAGGAAGTATACAACAAACATTGAACACCAGCCTCACCATCTGGGATACAAGTAAGTGCAAAGCACCAGAGTTCTTGATCATGGATGAACTTATATGATGTTGTCTTGTGAGAATGAGCTTCTGAAAATCTTATAACACCATAAGTTGCTACGAAAAAGTCAACAAGGTTTAAGAAAATTGATTGTTCAAGATTAGTATAGATAGGACTATAGGAGATAGAAATAAGGTGAGCGCTTCATATGTACTATGACTTGGTTTGGTCTAATTGAGCTTCTGGTGCTTTGTGTTTTCAAAATACACCAATAGTACGAGATAAGTTTCTGAGGGCACGTAGCCAAAACACCTACTGAAGGATAAAATATCACAAAGAAAGTTTGAAAATGGCTAGCTTCAACTTTCGAGGATCGAGTGAGTTTTGGATCTGAGACGATGGTTATTTAATTACATTGTCATTATAAAATAGAATCAGAAAAAGTCAATGAAACAATTGAGATAAAGGGCTATGGATATGGAAGTGCTACTGCAAAAATCCAACAAAATTGTCAGGCTGTCCACATTCTTGAAGGATGGTCACATGTCACTCTATAAAATAGCTCATGGAGAATATTCACATGGTGGATTGGTGGTACTCTGCCTGTCATGTTTCATTGTAACCATGATAGTACATATAACTTAGTTTGGCTAGTCTTTGTCATAATACCTGAAGAGATCATGAGAATGCCTACTTTACAGTAGATAAAGACTATTATCGGGGAAAAGATTAAATATCAGTTTGTTGGTATGTGGTAAGGTAGTTGTAGAGTACATCAGTAATCAGATTGGATGAGCTTATTTACTAGTGGTATCTTAATCCTCTAGGTGCACTTCCCTAAACTTCTTCCCCATCACACATTGACATGTGGAAAGTCAGGTCCGACATGAGTTGTCAGTTTGGCACATGACTGGTGGCAATGTTTGTTTGCTCATCCTGGCAGATGTGGATGATGGATCAAAGTTCTAGAGGAGATTGTGGGTATACTCTCAATAATCTTTCAGTCAAGGACATCATTGTCAAATATCTATGTGGTAAAGAATCTTGAATGTGGTTAAGATAATGGCCAAACTATATTGGGGAATATCTTTGAGTGTTACATTTCTTACTGCATTGCTTTGTAGCTTTGACAGCGATAGGATTTTGGAGGAATTTTCCCTCTTTAACTTGCTTTGGAACTAATGATACGCTTGTTTCAATATATTGTAATACCCAGCAAATGTTTCGACGTAATGGAATCCAAAATTGTTCTACAGGCACTTCCTTTATACTTGGACAAGCTTGTAAATCAGTTTTTGGCTATTGTGCTGTCAGTAACTTTTGTTCTATTCTTTGGAGAGGTAGATGTTTGAAGAAACTAGTTCCTTTTCTTTCTTTGAATATTTTTATACCATTTTGATGAAATTCTGTTTTGCGTGACGATAAACCTACTAGGTTATTCCACAAGCTATCTGCACCAGATATGGACTTGCTGTTGGTGCAAATTTTGTCTGGCTTGTACGGATACTGATGATAATTTGCTATCCAATTTCGTATCCGATTGGCAAGGTATCAGTTGGAAATTATATCTTAAGGTTACCTATCGTATATATGACGTACGTAACTTCTAGGTCCATATTTTATTAAGATGCTTTGTGGTGCTCGTTATGAAACAACTTGAAGAAGATTTAAAACAATTGGAGGCAAATTGTCAAATTAAGTACTCATTAACACTTCTAAGCTATTATTATTTACAGAAGAAGGTAGGCGTTTGGTGATACTGATGCATTTGAGAGATTTCTTTGGGGTCGGTGGCTGACTTGTTTTTGCTTGTCTTTGCAGAACTTGTTTTTGGTTTTTGATAAAACTAGTTTTGCCTTTCTGATGCACAAGTTTTATTTAAGCCTTTTAATATGTTTGAATTGCAAGTTTTAAGGACAATAACCAATATATTAGCACTATTGTAGAATCTAGTGATGAGTAGTATGTTGAATTTTTGAAAATTGATGTTTACAGAGAATGTATCCGAAGGGGTGTCTTTGGAAAAATATTGGGTTGGTGAATGTCATCTTTTAGCAGTATGGGGAAAAAAATCGTTAATGGTTCTTTTTCGTTTTTCCAGAAACCGAAATTTGGTATTTGCTGAGTGCAATAGTTAACAACAGTGTGGTCTTTTTAAAACAAAAATGATTGGATCTTGTAATTGTGCATTGAAATAACGAGTTTGCCTTTTGTTTTGTTAAGGATAATGTAGAGCCTAGATATGCAACAACTGGGGAAAGCGTTGCGTGTGAATGACTTGTGTTTTTAAAGTATTTTATTGATTTGATTGCCAGAAAGTAAATAATTTATGTACAGATGCTTATGAATTCCATGAATACATGCCTTGCTGTTGATCACTATGGAGTTCACAACTTTTCTGGCAGCACTCTCTAAGTGCTAGCTTAATATTCAGAAATATAGAACTGTTTTGTAGTATTAGACTAGTGTTTCATGGTGTTACATAGGCCCAAAAATTCCTAAATCCCCCCCCCCCCCACGACAAATAAAGAGAATAATGTGGAGGACCACAAAGTAACACTATCATGCAGAAAAAGTTATCAGGTAACTTATACTCTAGAACTTTCTGAAGTTGATATCTCTTTCAGCTGGGTCATGGTTAATTCTTTTTACTTGCGCAAAACAAATGCTCTTTCAAAATTTGTATAAATGTTAAAACTTGGAATCTACCAGAGCCAAAAGAAACAATAAAACATTAGAGCCAGTATGTAAAGCCCAGTGTTACCTAATTCGCTATCTAATTCACCTTTTGAATTCGCTAATTCACCCAAAATGAGCCAAAAATAAACCAAAACCGACCATAATTCGCTTTTCTCAATTCGCGATTCGCGGGGGAATTAGGGAATTAGGTAACACTGGTAAAGCCTTTATTGACGTTTGATTTTATTAAAGAGTGTTTCAATTCATGACTTGAGTATCCTTAATTTCCTTGGATAAATTGAATGCATGATTGCAAACTCATTGGAGTTTTCTGCTCAAGTGAGCATTCCTATGGATTATCTTGTTGAGATTCTTGATAAGTTCTTTTCCCTGTGACAATTCACTTCATTATCTTCCCAAAATTAGTGGAAGGAGTTTTGTTGGATGTTTTCCATAAGTTGCTCGACATATGCTTTTATGTTAGGTTGGCTGGACACTATCCTGCTGAGTTTGATGGTTGTGCAAAATAATCTGTGTGTAGATCAATAGATCTGATCCATTATTACTAACTATGGGCTGCATATATATCTCTTGGAAGGTCAGGTTCTAGACTGTTTGCTGGGACATAACGAGGTACTTTTCAGACGTGCTCAATTGAAAGCACTTGTTAGTATCCACAGCAAGGAGGTAACTGTGCTCTCTTAATAATGTAACACCAGCAATTTCTCATGCTTTCTCCTAGGAATACACTTAGGATCTTATCACATCCTTCTATTACTTTGGTCGAAGTGTAGGCTGGCAAAGGAGGCGAACTTACCCATGATGAAACGACGATTATAAGTGGTGCTCTAGATTTGACTGAAAAGGTATGCTATCCCTACACTTATAGAAGATAAGAAGCCGCTATAAAGTCTTCATTTGATTGATCTTTTCATCTAGCTCAGTTTGACTCTGAAGAAGGTTTAATGCAAGCTCCTGCTAATGATTTGTTTCTGCTGTATATTCTTTTGCTAGCCAATATTTCATCTATTCTTAAATTATTGAAACCACTCGATGCCTACTTCACACCCTTGCACGTAGAATATTCTTCAGAATTTCAGGTGGTTGAACACTACACTAGTGCATTAATTTTATGTCCATTATGTATATATATAGGATCCACTAAAAACAAACTTTTGGCTGAAAGCCGACTTTTTTGCTCATTTTGCAGATTTTTGCTCATGCTTTTTGCTCATTTAATGTTTTTGCTCATTTTAAAGAAACTTTTGCTCATTTTAGCAAACTTTCGCTCATCTTACAAACTTTTGTTCATTTTATGTTTTTTTGCTCTCATTTTACAAAATTTTGCTCATTTTAAGAGACTTTTTGGATACTATTATATATATATATATATATTATGCTATATGCAACCCTAAACATAAATACACTACTTAAAATGGAAATAAGTTGTGAACTTATTTCCATTTTTAGCTTCTTATATACAGCCCTTAGGGTTTCCCCTATATATTGATGTAGGGTGCAACTATAGAGTTGTTAAGAGTTGTTATTAGACCCATTTTTGGGCGGGAAAGTTAGTTGTAACTAACTTTCAGCTCTAGCTAATTCTGTTAGCTGATTCTGTTATTAGATACTCCCTCCGTTTCCTAATCTTCCCTCTTTCCATTTACGTGCGTTTCCAAAAGATCTTCCCTCTTTTACTTTATACCTTATTTGGAATTTTTCCCCTTTTACCATCTCATGTCCCTATCATATGGTCCACCATTACAATATTAATTCAATTTTACTCCATTTCTCTCTCCTACTTTAACCACTTTTTATTTGTTTATTTATCTTAACTCCTTTCTCTCTCTTACTTTACCATCCCACACCCCACACAAATGAATCCTCCTTGGTCTGTAGGAACAGTAACAAGAAAGATCTTTAGGATACGGAGGGAGTACTCTATAAATACCAAAATGCTGGCTGTAATTGAGGATTATGCATAATAATAATAACCTCAATCCTACATCATTTCTCTCTCTCTCTCTTTCTCTCTCATCTCTCAAATTGGTTGGATGTTGAATTCTCGAAGCTTCCACTCTTCTCCATTAAAGGATAGCTTCCTGTATTCTACATCATATATATACATATGTATACATATGTATATATGTATATACATATGTATATTCATATATATGTAATAGAACACTAGGACTTTCCATATATAAAAAGATCTTTCATGGTAGTGCTTACATCAAAATTTGAACTTCCAGACAAGTTTTCATTATGTCGCATTGGCCCCTTAATCTATTTATGTTTTGTGCTTCAAGTGAGTTATTTTGCATTTCAATTCTGCATACTATATTTGATTTAGCAATTACTTCCTTCACTTTTTTCATTGAGCATTTATTTCCCAATTTTAATACTTTCATTGACTTTTGTCTTTTCCTTGCCGGTGGTGACAGACTGCTGAGGCGGCAATGACGCCGATAGAGTCAACTTTTTCCTTAGATGTTCATTCGAAGCTGGACTGGTAAGGTCTTGAACATTTTATCTCCTTGAACAAACTTTCCACAATAACTAGGTTGGGCTTCTTTGAAACTCATCATGCCATCTCAGAAGCTTCTGAGCTTTTATTTTGGAAACTGTTAAGAGTTTGTTCTTGGTTACTTCTGGTTTTTAAGGTTTTCACTAATATACTACTCTGCAACATATTAATAGAGTTTGACCTTTGATTTAGTCCATTTTAACTTGCAGCAACAATAACTCCAAAACCATAATTTCAGCAGCATGAATCAAGATTCAAGAATTTATCTCTAGTGTTCGTCCACATTGATCGTCTACATTCTTTCCCATCTATCAAGTGATGTATGCTCTTGCAAACCTATTTTATTTCCATATTAATCTCAACGCCCTCCTGTATAAGTCATCTTTGGCCTCCCTTAACTTCTTCTAAAACCTCCATGATTCTAAGTTTCAAATCACCCTTACCTGTGCATCCTCTAGTTTACATCTCACATGCCAAACTAATGTAACCGGATCTCTCTTATCTTATCTGTTGGAAGTTGATCTAATTCAACTTAGAGACTAGTAATAATGTTTTGGAGGTAATTTAGAAGCTAAATATGGAGTTTGGTTTGAAACAAGGGAACTCGAGTGAGCATTGTGAAAGAGCCCGGGAGACCAGAAAAGTGGCCCAATTTCCTAATCATTTTTTGGCCTGAGTGTTTAGGCGAACAGATATATACAGCCTGGGGAAGCAAATTTATAGTTGAAGTTCATGCTTGTGTTTTGCTGAAGTCCCCAGACCGGTGATCTGAATGTTGGCTGGATGCGTAAACTTTAGTTTTCAATTTAAATTCCGGGATATTGTTATATTGCCATTGATATAAATCCCTCTTTTATGGTCTCACGGAGTAGATTCTGATATCATGAAAATTTTTTTGTTTTATGAGTAACTTCAATCTTTGTGGACATTTGATTAATCTCTTATAAGCACTTATTAGATTGGAGAATTATAAGATATCTTTCATAGGGTGGGTTTCATAGTCGTAATATTGAGGATTTTCCTACCTCTGAAATTCTTGTATTTTTCCTATCCCTGTGGTTAATTTTCTTGTTTTACTTCATCAAAGTCATTAATCCTAACATCATCCTCTATATTCGCAATTCCAACTTTCTTTCAAATATCTTCATTCCGAATTCTATCCCTTGAGGTGTTTCACACATCAATCTCAACAAACTCATCGCTCCTAACGTCACTCCGACCCTAGTCTTTGCCGTCCTATAGAATTTTCCCCTCTAACCTTAAAGGTATGTGTAATGATATTTGGATCAAGGGTAATCTAGGTATTCTCTTTGTTAATTAGCTTGGGGAATAAGCTAGGTAGTTTTCTAGGGGAGAAACTCTATATGCGTGACACATGCCATTATAGAACAAAGAATTCAAGAAGAACAACACATAGATTTTATGTAGTTCATTAACAATGTGTTAGCTACATCACGGGCATGGGAGAAACGATTTTATTAAACTACTAAACTATCACACTGGAAAACTTCGAGGGCGCTACACATTGAAGTTGGACCTCGACTCGCTGACTAGTCAACGAGACCCCCGTGCTTGGAACTTTACCATATTTCAACAAATCTCAAACTTGACTTGAATTCCCCCACATATAACAAATGTACCAGATGCAAAAATAATTGCTAGATGTAACCAGATTTTCCCCTTGCATCAGAATACCCCTAAGAGCCATCATCAACCTAGAATGTTTAGCAAGTTCAAAAAAATTTGGAACTTTCCATGCGGAACCAACTTGGTAAACATATCGGATATCAACAATACCTACTTTCACCACCTTGATTCCTTTCTCACCTCTTAGAAAATGATATCTCACATCTATGTGCTTAGTCCTCTCATGACAGACTTGATCCTTGGCTATGCATATTGCACTCAATTGCCACAATCTACTGATCATCATGTTAACCAAGATCGCTAACTAGTCCTTTCAACCATATTCCTTCTTTCACAACTTGTGTCAATGTCATGTACTATGTATGGGTAGTAATAGACAAAGTAACCGGAAAGGTGCCTTCCAAACTTTCAACAAAACCACGAAGAATAAATACATAATCAGTCATTAGCCTTCTACAATCAACATCTCCAACATAATTAGAATAACGAGTTACTGTATCATTTCTATGAATGACACCTAACATTAGACATACCTTTTAGGCAACAAAAAATCGTATTCACAGCCTACCAATGCTCCTTTCCATGTTGCCCCATGAACCTAGTGACTACAGTGCAGAACATAACATACATAAGCTTCGTGTTGTACTAGGAGTAACCTCCCGAACCTATTCAATATCATTTGAATATAGCTTTTCTATAACAAGAATAACTTCTTCTAGCTTCTCTCCTTATAGGTTATAGATATACCCAATATTGACCCATATTCTTCATATCAAACTCTTCATTACATAAGACTTGGCCTTTGCTGCTCTACGCATATCATCTACATAGAGTACTAGATAGATCATTGAATAATCTCTAAGCTTGTTATTGTAAACACAACAATCGTATGGACTACTGGTGTAGCCTAGCTTAATCATGTAATTATCAAACCTCTTGTACCACTGTGAAGCTTTAGTTCATATATGAGCTTGCAAACATAGTGTTCTTGGAACCCATCTGGTTGAGTCATATAAATATCCTTTTTCAACTCTCCATGTAAGAAAGTTATCTTCCATCCAGTCGTTGAACTTCTAAATTCTGATGTGTAACTATTGCTAGTAGCACTATAGTGGAAGTATGTTTGACCATTGGTGAGAAAATCTTGTTATAGTCAACTCTTTTGCAACAACTCGAGCTTTATTTCTAATACCCTCTGACAATGAAATTGCACCCTTCTTCTTGAAGACCCACTTACAACTAACAATTTCCTCTCCATAGGCCATTTACTAGATCCCAAGTCTGATTTTTCTATAGTGACTCCATTTCATCTCCTATTGCAGCGAGCCATTGTGCACTCTCACTATCTAAAATAACTTATGTGTAGGTGGATGGCTCATGAGTAACCACCTCTTCAGCAACCTCCCGTGCAAAACCCACCATAGCCTCAAAACCATACCTCCTTGAGGTTAAACACCAACTCTTCTAACTTTATAGCTATGCTTATATGACATGCTTCTGATGATTGCAATTGGTGACTTGAAGATTGTGTGACATATAGGTTTATATAGCAGCATATTGATCTTCTCCACCGTGATGCTGTGATTCACTCTCATCAAGAGTGATTTATAGCTCTACTTGCATCAACTTTACCACTTTCTTTCAAGGCAGTAGACTTCACAATGAGGTTAAGTATAGAATATTCATCAAATATTACATTATTACTAAGTGTAACTCTATTTTTAGATGGTGGCCTGATTGTATAACCTAGGGGTGTTAACGAGCTAGGGTGGCTCACAAACTATTCGAGCTCGGCTCAGTCAAAGTTCAACTTGAGAGGGCTCAATTCCAGCTCGAGTTCGGCTCGTGACTTTAATGAGGCGAGCCTGAGCTACCTCAAGTTCGGCTCGAAAGCTCGCGATAATATTTAAATTACTAAAAATATTTCATTAATGTTAAATATAGGATATAATAATTATTAACTATGGGAAAAAGGTGGTAGTCTTAGGCTCCAAAGTTTGTATGTTTGATATTAGAAAAACACTTGAAAAAAGAAGTAAAACAAACCTTTAAAAAAAACCAAGAAAAATAAAGGCAATAATAGAAAATATGCGAGTCCTTGTTAAAAGGACAACATCACAACAACAAAGTTGAAATATCAGCTATCCCACATCGGTTAATTAACAAGAGTGTGTCTCAAATACTTCTATAAAAGAAACCTTGGAGTCATACGTTTACAACAGCTTGCGTATCATTTTTTTAGGCTATACAAGTAACAATAGTTTGGAGATTGGGTCTTCAAAGTTCAAACCACTAAATGTTTGGGCGTTATAAAATCTGACCTTGGAGTACTGTTATTAGTTCAATTTTGCTTCGAGCTTATCCAGCCAAACGAATCGAGCCGAGCTGTAAGTTACGGATTCGAACTCGAGTCGGGCCTAGTATTTAAAGCTCGACAAGCTTCGAGCTCGAGCCAAGCCCCATTGAATATATTTTTGAGCCGAGCTGAGCCTAGCATAGTTAGGTTTTCTCTCGGTTCGGCTCATTAACACCCCTAGTATAACCCTTAACTCAAGCCCTAAGGCCCAAAATACACCCTTTTTAGCTCCCAGTTCTAATTTACTTTCACTTACATTTTTAGTAAACTGTAAGCAAAGAATAATTCTTACCAGACTGCACATCGTAAGGTGTTTTACAATACCTGTGTGAGCTCCATTATTAATCGGATAATAAAATTTAGCTATTCCAGCATTAGAGAGCATGCACCTTGCTCACACTATGATAGCAAGCAATCCCTTAATCTTTGTAAATTTCATTTAAACTCAGCCTTTTGATCTTTTTCTGAGCTTCATCATGATCACCTAAGTCATTCTTGAATAATCATTAATCATAGACAAAAAAAAAAAAAAAAAAAAAAAAAAACTGTGAGCCTCGGAAGGACCTCAACAATTGAGATAGATATAATCAAGTGTGCCTTTTATCCTATGAACAACTTTTAGAGACTTGCTTCGTTGAAACTTCCCAAACACAAAATGCTCGCGTAACTCTAGATCTTGCATCTTGTGTCCACAAAGAAGATCCTTCTTTCATAAAATTTGCATCCCTCTTTCACCCATATGATTATGCCTCATGTGCTATATCATCCTTGTGACCTTAGATGATGCAACAACAGAAGGAATATAACCTTAATATACAAAGTAACACGGTTTAAACCTTTCAGAACCACCTTAGAACTCTTACAGACATACAAAATTCCACCTTTACCTTTGAAACAAACCCTTACAGTTTAACAAACTCAACAATATCAGATTCTATGTCATAAGTGGAACATGCTTAACTTTGTTCAAGGTGCACAAAGAGCCATCATGTGTACTTATCCTAATTGAGCATGTTCTAACAACCTTGCGATAAAAACTACTAGCCATAGAAATATTGCATCCATCTATCTGCTCATAAGTCGAAAATCAGTCCAAATATGGTAAGAAGATGCCCTAGAATCAAGAGCCCACACTTATCATTGTATATGACTGGTCATTTGCAACTAAGGCTAAATTGTCTTCAGATATGATGTCAATTTTTGTTACAGCAACAAACCTTCTTTTATTTCCTATAGCTTCTTTTTCTTAGAACGTTCATTTTTTCAATGCCCTTTTTTCTTACAATAATTACAGAGATCATTAGTTTCAAGATCCTTAGAATTTAAATTTTTATTGTTTTGACTTCTCTTTACCAAAGTTTCCTTATCCCTGTAGGTTGTAACAACTAAACCCGATGCCTGATTTTATGTAAAAGAAGCAGATGCCTTCTGATGTATTTCTCTAGTATGAAGAGCATATTTTACTTCTTCTAGAGACAAACTATATTGCTCAACAACAAAAAAACATCTACAAAATTCTCATACGATAAAGGTACATAAACTAAAAGAATTGAAGCAACATCTTCTTCTCTACTATAACATCAATATTTTAAAGATCTAATAAGATAGTATTCAATTGATCTAGATGATCCCTTAGAGGCATATCTGCCTGCATACGCTAACTTCAGTCCAACTTATTAATTAAAGATTTCGTCATATAGAGACTTTCGAGCTTTAACCGGAGACCAACAACAATATCTTTGTCAGTGACCTCAGTGATGACGTCATCAGCTAGACATGGCATAATTGTTGACTGAGCCTTCTCCTCCAGATTGCGTCGACTTATTGTCATCCGCATCCGCTTTCTTTAATTTCCCATATAGCGGCGCCCAACCGCCTTTAGCAGGGCTCACATCTTGGCCTGCCATTGTAATAGCCCGACAATTCTCTTTTTCCAAAATACCTTTTCAATATAAATCTTAGAGAATCATCAAAGCATTATAGCCCGTGTGATAACGTATTGACTTATTCAGAATTTTGCAGCGGAAAATATAATAAATAAACTCTCTAAATAAACTTAGTCAAAAACAAATGCACCAGATTCAAAAATAATTGCTAGATGTACCTAGATTGTTCCCTTGCCTCATAATACCCCTAAGGGCTCATATCAACAACTCACAATATTTAGCAAGTCCACGGCTATGCATGGCAAGTTCAAAAGTCTCTACATGATATGGGGGTTGTATGCACTATGTCCCTACGCTATGTTCATTCATAGCAGTTCGCTATTGTCGGCCAATATCCCATGTGATCCTCTTCATTTCAGCCACCCAGGAAGCGTCTCAGCCACATCCTTGTCAATATCTCCATTTTTCTGTACAATTGATCCAAGTTACTTAAAACACTCACTTATGGCCAACTCCTTATCATCTTATGTTACTATATCCTCCCATGACAGTTAAGATCCTTACAGTTGTCTCTGTCACTCTAATTTACCATTAACCCCATCTATAGTCTCGTCCACCAATATAATATCATGCGCAAGCAACATACACCACAATATCTCGTCTTGGATAAGCCGTGTTATCTCATCTATTTCTGCTGTGAAGAGGAAAGGACTTGATGGAGAATTGGAGATTCCTGATCTAGTCCAATTGTAAGAAGGGAATCCTGGGTTACTTCTCCAAAAGTGTTGACATTCGTTTGCTATTGTAATTTAAAATACGATGCTAAAATATTAAAGTTCAATTTGATTCTTGTCAACCAAAGTGCAAGAACCAATATTTTAAATAACTCTGGATCAGTCTTTTATCAATTCAACTTCTTATCATGCCTGAATTTCAAAATCTTCCAACTATTCCAAATTTCTTATTCAAGGTTATACTGTGGTATATATATATACTTATACTCTATATGGTAACTTAAAGTTCCTTTTCAGTATTTGATAGTTTCATCTTCATAAAATTAGGATATTGAACTTTCCCTACCAATAAGAGTATTGACTGTCGACTTAAAGGATTGCGATCCATTCAGCAGTAAACAAGGGGTATTTAACAGATCATATTGTGGAAGGTGAAAAACAATGTAGCTCAATTATGATATTGCCAGCATAGAAGGAAAGTTATGCAATCTTTATTCTGTGCCAAGCCATATAAAATCCGACTTATTTAGTCATGGTGTTGCGCATTCTATCATATGACAATTGTAGTCGACATGTCATGTCTGGGATGTCCATGATAGAAAAAGGTCATGTACACTTCTTGTTATCTATGACAATCCGCTTGATGCAGATAATGCCGCTGACATGAAGCTGGCAAATTGATAAATTGGCAACTATCACCATACAATATGTAATATGAGGCTTAGCGTCTTTTGTTTTGTGCAATTATTTTCCAGTGTGGCTGTGTAGTGCATACAACCCCCATAACATATCTAACATCTTTGTCTGGTCCGGGTATCATTCTTTCTCATTCCATATTTATTAGTAATCTTTTTATTGGAGGAAGCACTTTGTGTCTGCTGTCTAGCCAGTAGCCACTAAACAAGCAATTCTTTCGTTTAGCTGAAGGCAATAATCAGTTGCTATGAAGTCCACAGGCCATATCTCATAATGCTATCTCTAGACTTTAAGTGGGTATAGATGTTGAGATTGGTATGTATTGCTTTCTAACTGTTTTGTTTTATAAAACAGGGAGGCGATGGGAAAAATACTTGCCAGGGGACATAGTCGTGTTCCTGTCTATTCTGGAACTCCCAAAAATATAATTGGTCTGTTGTTGGTGGGTGTTTTTTGTCTGGTCATTTTTTAGATCATACACAGAGAATCTTAGTTCCACATCCATATATTTTCTGTTATATTCTCTTCTGATTCCTGACCTCATCTATATCGTCGTTTGTATTTATCTAGGTCAAAAGTCTTCTTACTGTTAGGGCAGAAACAGAGACCCCTGTCAGTGCTGTTTCCATCCGCAGAATTCCAAGGTATGTCTCTTCTTTCATATCCATACATTTTGTTTATGCATGTAACAAGGAGTTTACATGAATTCGTATGCAACTATTTTTGTAGGGTTCCTTCTGATATGCCCTTGTATGACATATTGAATGAGTTTCAAAAAGGAAGTAGTCACATGGCTGCAGTTGTAAGGACTAGAGAGAGAAGCAAGAGCCCGTCTATGAACCATGCAACGATATCAAAGGACTACAAAATCACATCTAGGGATCCTGAATTAACTACTCCCTTGCTTTCCAAGCAGGAAGGAAGCCCAAAAAGTGCAGTTATTGACATTGAGAAGGCTTGGAAGGCTATCAGTATGAATGGACAAGTTGCCTCTCATATTCCATCTGATATCGAAGATGGTGAGGTTATTGGCATAATTACCCTTGAGGATGTGTTTGAAGAACTTCTACAGGTCAATATGAACTGTACATGTATATAAAGTATTCGCTTGCCTAGTATAGCTTGCGAATTGTCTGAAATACATGACAATTTCTTTACCGTTTCAGGAAGAAATTGTTGATGAAACAGATGAATATGTTGATGTGCATAATCGGTATGGTCTAGTTCATAAATATGGCAATTGTTGAAGGATGACATAAACTGATCACTTTTCATTGTTGTTTCTGCAGGATTCGTGTGGCTGCAGCAGCAGCTGCTTCTTCAATTGCACGAGCCCCTTCGATAAGAAGGCTGACTGGGTACAAGCCACCTGTAAGTTCTTGAAATACACTCATATGTGCTACCAGCTATTTGTCTCAATACTTAGTAAAGCATGTGGTATCAGTATACATGCCATGATCTAAGTGGGAAAGTTACTAACTTGTTAGGGATGAACTGCAAGAAGTTGGATCTCTTTTGGAACCAACATTCAGTTGCTGTAATCGGCCATACTACAGGTCCCCCCACATGGTCCTCCCTTTAATTGGAGAGTACCTTGTGGTGAGAAAGTAATTCTTGAAAAGGGACAATAAAGTAGGAAGTTTCTAATGAATTTTTAAAGGTTCAAACTCATAAATCACTTTTTTAGATAAAAGACACAAAACACAAAAGGGGATAACTCAACCTTTTAAATAAGATCATATATACCAAAGTTGCCAGTAAATGGTCTCTACTCTCTAATCTGTTTTCCTCTAAAATTGCATAATTTAAGGAGTAGTTTGTCATATGTACAATAGTTTGTTACTTAAGACTACATTACAAGTTTACAACTTTCTGGCAAAAAAAAAATTGCGGGTTTAACTTCTGATTCCTCCTTTCTTTTTTGTCGTTTTCTAGAGCAATGTTAGCCTTATAGTAGGCTTAGTGCATATATTGAGCAAAGAATGTAGATATATCTACGTAAATATATGGAGATAGGAGAATATAATTATATTGAAGAATAAAATTATTATGATAACCTTCTCTGCTTTGCTACATATTTATACTAGTCTATTTACTAAGTTAATGAGAGATTTTCTCTCTTATACATTCTACCAATGAACAATATAGAATCTCAATAATATGCAATCATTATTTAGTAAATCAATAATAGCCTTGTTATTAATAGAGGATGAGAGAAGAGGCCATAATTTAACACTCCTCCTTGAAACTCTTCTCTCTCATTCCAAGCATATCTCTTAGCATCTTGAATCTACTCTGTGGAAGGGGTTTTGTAAAAATGTTTGCTAACTGGTCTTCTCCCTGGATCTCGACCAACTTAACTTCACCTTCATCCTGAGCTTCTCCAATAAAGTGATACTTGATTTTAATATGTTTAGTCTTGCGATGGAAAACATGATTTTTAGAAATAGCTACCGCGGAATCACTATCTCAATAGATGATAGTAGCTCCTCCTTGTTTGATTTACAGCTCCACAAGTTGCAATGTATTCAGCTTCAGCAGTAGATTGAGCTAGGGTATCCTGTTTCCGAGATAACCATGAAAACACACCATTACCAAGTGTAAATGTATAACCTGAGGTGCTTCTCATATCATATTGGGAACCCTGTATAACCAACTACTCTTAGACTAGTTGAGGGTTGGAAATTTATTCCATAGCCTGTAGTTCCCTTGACGTATCTTAAGAGCCTTTTTACTGTTCCTAAGTGAAGTTGGCTTGGGCTCTGCATGAATTTTGATAGGTAACTTGCTGCACACATGATATCAGGTCTCGTTGCAGTAAGATATTGTAAGCTACCAATCATGCTTCTGTATATTCTCTCATCTGCCTTCTCATATCCATCTTCTTGCATAACCTCTCATTTGCTTGAAGTGGAGTTCTCACAGGATTCCAATTCTCGAACATGAATTTCTTTAGCATACCTTCTGCATATTTCTACTGGCAAATGCAAATTGCTTATGGACTTTGATCAACTTCCATACTTAGGAAATAACTCAAAAGTCATAAATCAGTCCTCTCAAATTCGTGCATCATTTTTTCTTTGAAATCTAAAATTAATTCTTGATTATTACCAGTGATGATTAGATCATCTACATATAAGGAGAGGATTAAAATATCTCCATTCTGATGTTTCTTCACATAAAGAGTATGCTCGCTAAGACTTTTCTTAAACCCTTCATGCTTGAAATAATAGTCAATTCTGCTGTACCATGCTCTAGGAGTCTACTTGAGACCATGCAAAGCCTTATTGAGTTTCAAGACTTTGTATCCTTGCCCTTTCACTTCAAATCCAAGTGGCTCCTGAACATATATTTCTTCATTCAAATACCCGTTGAGGAATGCTGATTTAACATCCATCTGATGTACTTTCCATCCTTTTGAGGCAGCTAAAGCTAAAACAACTCGAGTAGCAAATGTCTCTCTCTTCTCTATTGAGTTTCTTCACTTTGGTAAAAACATGGCTACTGAAATTAATGCTTGGGCAAGAGTTTCAATACTCCTACCACCACCCCCTACATGCATAGCTAGAAAACTTTGACAAAGAAACAAAAGCTAGTGTGAAAATTGTCAAATGAATAGTAATGTCGTACTAGTATAAATAAGGTGCTTGTGTATGCATTGTTTGTGTGTCCAACCATGAGTTTCCTTAGTGTAGTAGTAAGTGTTGTGAGTAGTACAATAACTCATAATAGTGTATGAGTAGAATGTGAGTAAGGTTGCAAAATAAAAACTCCAGAGTATTGTTATACTATGTTTTTGTTTATGAGTGCGTGATAAAGAGTATTAACATTACATCTACAAATATATTTTGTTAATCCTTCCACATAAATATACCCCAAAATATCTTACACCCCTAGGTAAGCAACCTCCATTATTTTGTAGGAAATTCTTAGGAAATTGAAGTTCCTAAGAAATTCTAATTCCTACACTTCTTGCAACCAAACAACTTGACATTTTCAACTACATAGAAATTTAAGTGGTAACCAAAAAAAACCACTTAGTATTGACTTAGGGAACCTAACTTGATAATTAGATATATCCAAAGATTCAGATCTTAATTAGATGATTTAAATAAACTTGTAGTCCTTTAGCAGCATTAAGGACTATTAAAAAGAATACAACACATGATCAAAAAAGTTTGTGTTTGATGTGTTTAGGGCTAGGTTTAGAGAGGCGGAAGGAAGTAGTAGAGAGTTTGGGGGATTCTTACGATGATAATCTGTATGCATTTTGGTTGCCAAGAAGGTCTTTATTATATGGAAAACACATTGACGAGAGATCACAATCACTTGGATTCAGAATAGGCATGGTATAAAAGTGAAGTGTCACAACACACGCCAATTGTGGACTGTCTCAGGTGGCCGGCCATATGCTGATCCTAATGTGGTGCGCATTGTTCTTCGTGTTGATCCGCATTTTTCACGCGTAACACAAAACAACAATCTTCGTAAGCCCATGACTTTTGAGTTTGACCCTGAACTCGAAATCGATATAATAATATATAATTGAAAACTGTTAAATTATGGCCTCTTTTCTCATTCTCTATTAATAACAAGGCTATTATTAATTTACTAAATAATTATTGCTTGTTATTAAGATTCTATATTGTTTATTGATAGAATGTGTAAAAAATCTCTCATTAACAAAGTAGAGAAGTTATACATCATCATTTTATTCTTCAATATTATATTCTCCTATCTTCATATATTTACGTAGATATAACTACATTCTTTGCATAATATATGCACTAAGCCTACTATAAGGCTAACAATTGGTATCAACAGCCAATGTTCTAAAATAATTTTATTTGTTTTTGAGCAACATTCTCTATTATGTTCCGCATGGCAACTCAAAGTATTAATCATCAAATGGTCCCTGTTTTCAATGGGGAAAACTATGACTTTTGGGTTGTAAAAATGAAAACAATACGTAAGTAAAGAGATCTTTGGGACATTGTAGAAAATGGCCCTGCAAAAAGTGCTCCCACAACCTTAGAAATTCCCGTTAGCGGTGGTGAACCTTCTAAGGAGGAAATAATCAAGGACCAAAATGCATTGCATATTTTACAAAATGCAATGACAGATGCTATATTTCCAAGAATAGCCACTACTAAGACGGCAAACGAGCTTGCGATACACTCAGCACCGAATTTCAAGAAAGTGCTCAAGTTAGAGGCATTGAACTTCAAACCTTGAGAGCGGAATTTGAAAACTTGATAATGTCTAATGATGAGAATATTAATCAATATTTCTCACGAGTCACAGACATTGTCAATCATATGAGAATATATGGAGAAAATGGTTGAGTGGAGAGAATTGTTTCCAAAGTGCTTAGCACTATAACGAAGAAGTATGACACTCCTGTTAGTGTTATCCAAATTACAAAAGATTTATCAATGTTGAGTGCATTGGAAATGATTGGTTTATTTAAAGCACAAGAACAAAGAGATAAAAGCAGAACGGATCATAGTTCATCCGAAAAAGCTTTCCAGGCAAACCCAAAAAGTAATAGCAAAAAATTTGACGGAAAATATAGTTCTAGCAATTCTGGAGGGAATAAAGGAAAATTCCATCCATGTAGGATTTGCAAGAGAACTAACCATCTAGAGAAAGATTGTAGATGGAAAGGAAAACCTCAATGTTTGCACGATGTTTGAGCATATCGAGAAGGATTGTAGAAAGAAGCCAAAACAAGTTCAAGCCCAAATTTATAAATGTCATGATGAAGATCATTTGTTCTATGCATACCAGGCTTCACAAACATCCAAAGATGATGTATGGTTGGTCAATAGTGGATGTAGTAATCATATGACCAAGAATCCATCTTGTTTCATCAGTTTGGATAAATCAATAAGATTCCCAATAAGGATGGGTAATGGAGGAATTGTCGAATCAGGCGGTAAAGATACTATTGCTATAGAAACAAACAAAGAAAGAAGACTAATCAATAATGTTTTATATGTTCCAGAACTAGACAAGAACCTACTAAGTGTGCCTCAGATGATGAAGAATGGATATTCAGTTCACTTTATAGGTAACACTTGCAAGATACTTGATCCTTCTGATAAGGAGATTGCAAAAGTGCCAATGACAAACAAGAGTTTCCCCGTGAAATGGTCATATTTAACATATAATGCTTACAAAGATGAAAGTAATGAGACAGATTGGTTATGGTATTGAAGGTTGGGTCATAGCAATACTGAATCCCTCCATTTGTTATCTAAAAACCAGTTTGTCAAAGATATTCCATTACATCAGTGTAAAGATCTTTGTGGAACGTGCCAACTTGGAAAGATGCACGAATTTCCATTTCCTAAGGATGAAGCACGGAGAGCAATTATGAAATTAGAACTTGTACACACACATGTATGTTGTCCTAGCAACTATGAAATTATGGCATCTCCTCTTATGCTCTATTAATAACAAGGCTATTAATAATTTACTAAATAATGATTGCTTATTATTGAGATTCTATATTTTGAATTGATAGAATGTGTAAGAGAGAGAATCTCTCATTAACTTAGTAAATAGGCTAGTATAAGTATGTAGCAAAGCAGAGAAGTTATACATCATAATTTTATTCTTCAATATTATATTCTCCTATCTTCATATATTTATGTAGATATAACTACATTCTTTGTACAATATATGCACTAAGCCTACTATAAGTCTAACAAAAAGCTATGGGTGTTAGTTTTTCTTTTAAATCAGATTTGGGTTCATAATATATCCTTGAATGATAGAGAATATATTCTATAGATGGTTTTGAAGTGACACTTTATGCAAAGACATCCTTGAACTGGCCCAAATCTGTTTTAGTTTTGCCTATGGTCATGTTTTACCGAATATATAACAAGTAGTACTTGGTTTAATGGCAAGGTTGTATCTCATAACTTTAAGGTTGTGGATCAAACCCCAATAAAGACACTTTGAGGATGGGATTTTCTTACCTTTCCCCACTACCAAAGGCCTTTGCCTGAGTTTCATCAGTATGACACTTCTCCTTACTAATTTTTAAGAATCAAGGTTGACTTAGTTGTTTGAAGGTTATCCTTCTAAAATTATGACAAGGACTCGATTCTTACCCCTTACAAGGTGGGATTACCAATTCCCCTCTTATGTAAGAGACTAAGAGAGATGTGTTTCTAGAGGATCTCATCTGTTATTTGTGTGTATTTAAATCTAATTCTGTTTTGTAGGGAGGGCCACATAAGCAGGGACAAACTCCGCGGAAATCTAGTCTGGAAAAATCTCTCTCACAAAAGCTTTGTGATTCTAGTTCAGAAAATTATGTTTCACAAAACCCACAGATGTCTAAAAATGAGGTTTCTGTCTCATTGAACTTACAAGAAACTAATTACTCTTCTCATGAAAGTAGGAGATGAAAATTTTCTCAAATTTTGTAACTAGAGATTGTGACATATTGCCGTCTCATTTAACAAATGAAGATATCTAATTTTGCACGAGTTCAAGCAGATTGTTATATACACAATTTTTCTGTTTATGACATTGGTTTTAACTTTTAATCCCTTGAGATTTTTATGCATCATGCATGCATCAACTGTAGGGTAGGATATTTTCTCTCCTGTTTTTATAAAAAAAAAAATCTGTAAGGTAGGATTAGAATTCTAGAATAGTGATTAGGGGTACATGTCTGATAAGCACTTGGTAGCTGTAGAAAACGTATAGTTTCTGTTTTCTAGTGTATAGGAATATTTATGCAAGCAAAATTTATGAATTGGTAGAATATAAAACAATTGTTATATCTTTATTATCTCTATTATTTAAGTTAAGGGGTGAGCTATGATGTTCTCTCTTATATATCTTTAATCTCAAAACAAAAAAAAGAAAGATTTTTTTTAATTCTTTCCTTATTTACAAATATGGGTAATAAAGAAAGATTTACATTACCAAAAAAAACATAAAAATGTGTAAAAAGAGAAAATTCACAATTAAAAATATAAATTGATGACTAAATTAGTTTTCAAACAATTATAAAAACAAAGATTCACAAGATTCTTACGATCTAAACTCTCAGTTGTATTTCAGATAATATACATTAACAAACCATAAAAGAATTAAGAAACTTAATTAGCGAATATTCTTTTTTTTTTTAGGGAGCACAATCAGTTGGGATAATAAATAATTAAAGATATAAACACACATCATCGGATAATATTAATTTAATATTATATATATATATATATATATATATATATATATATATATATAATATATATATATATAAACCTAGAAAAATCATCCAATGTGTCATGCAACCAAAGCTTTCGGCCACATGTCAGCTACTTAAAGAAAGATCGCCACGTCAACTCTTGCCTGCTGCCTTGACACGTGTTGCTTGGGAAAGAATAATTAATGCTGATTTCTTCTATATATGTAGATGGTACATATATTTTGGGTAAGTAAATCAATTATGTTTAAAATTGCCATAATCACACAATGAGACAATATCAATTATTCAGTGCAAACAAAATCATGACCATGACTATCGCGACGACGATCAATGGATGCATGATTTACATTTATAAATATTTCACCCACCCCCTATAAAATTGGTCATAATCATTAGTTAAATTCAAACATCTGCCAATGATTTACATTTAGTACTATCTTTTAAACCTCTAGAACTCACAACAATTGAAGAGAGAGAAAGTAATAAGTTTTGTTGTCAAAAGAAATTGAAAGTAAAATCTTTTCCATGTCATATACTCATAGTGAATAGAGAGAAAGCAACCCAGCAAGATTGAAACTAAACACAAAGGTTAAAAAAAATAAACTCACAAAATTGAGATAATACAATTGGTTTTGCTCTTTAAATTATTTGAGCTAAAATCAAGTAAAAAGTTTAGTTGATTTGAGAGAACTGAAGAGAGAAGGTAAAAGATTTGGGTTCCATAGAGACTCGAAAATTGAGTTCAGCATTGATGATGTGTATGGTGATGACCCAATAACTTGTTTCTTGGATGATGAAGTTAGTGGAAGAAAATCTTGCTTAGATGTCAAGTAATGGATCAACATGGAGTAATTTTTGTGTCAGATTATATGGCCAACGAATCTGAAATTAGAGTTGACAACAATCAAGAAATTAGTGGAATTTAGTTGGTCCTTCCCCTTATGGTTTTAGCGAAATATGAGGGAATGTATTAATGATTTGAATTAATTATATACTACTTTGGGAAAAGAAAGGTGACATAAGTTTTTAGCCTATTTAGGAGGTGTCATTATCATGTGATGTACTAGAAATGTGCTCCTATCAATGTACTAGTGGAGTAATGTTTTTAGGTTTTTTCTTTTTACATGTTTAGAATTTAGGGGACCGGTGTTGAGTTTTGTGGTTGCTTTTTTTGTGAATGAGATTTTTAAGACTAATATATGAGTGACCATAAGTTGTGGGCCTAAGGATAGGAGTTAGCTCAAGTGGATAGAGCACATCCTCTTGGCCCCTGAGGTCAGGGGTTCGATCCTTATCCCCAGCATTATGTTGTGGTATTTCCTTTGCATGCTATGCATGCCTTACCAGCCAATGTGTTGGTATTTCCTACTGGCTAGTAGCCTTGTAGGGGTTAGCCCTTGGGCTGACTCAATTTCTTAATCAAAAAAAAAAAAAAAGTTACGTTGTTGGCCTATTTAGGAGATGCCAATATCATGTGATGTACCACAAAAGTGCTCCTACCAATGTACTAGTGGAGTAATGTTTTGAGGTTTTTTCTTTTTACATGTTTAGTATTTAGGGGCCAGTGTTGTGTTTTGTGAATGAGAACAATGACTCAGTTCATTTGGATTTAATTATTGTTGCTTAGTTATTTTGTGATCTGATTGACCGGAGATAATATTTATAACAATTTGAGACTGGAATATCGTGTTCAGAAAAAAGATCAATGATCTGCATGGTGATCATCCAATGACTACGATGTTTTGTATGATGGAGTAAGTGAAAGAGAGACTTGGTTTCCAGGAAATGAGAGGAAATACTTTGAATGTATTGTATACTACTTGTGGTAAAAAACTAGGTGACCTAAGGTTTTAGGCTATGTAGGTGTGGAAATGAAGGGATAACTGGAGTAATGTTTTTGGGTTTTATTACAAAGATGTTAAGCTTTTATAGAGCACTTGTTGTCGAGATTTGGGAGTTATTATGGTTGGTATTGGGGATGAAATTATGTGATCATTGGTGGAAAATGAGAATTTGGATTTATTATCATTATTGTTGGATTTGAGTTTTGATTGACCAGGGATAGTATTAATAACAAGACGAGGCTCGAAAATTGTGTTGAGCATTGATGATGTGTATGGTGAGCACCCAATAACTCTTGTTTCTTGGATGATGAAGTTAGTGGAAGAGAATCTTGCTTAGATGTCAAGTAATGGATCAACATGGAGTAATTTTTGTGTCAGATTATTATATGGCCAACGAATTTGAAATTAGAGTTGACAACAATCAAGAAATTAGTGGAATTTAGTTGGTCCTTCCCCTCATGGTTTTAGCGAAATATGAGAAAATGTATTAATGATTTGAATTAATTATATACTACTTTGGGAAAGTAAAGGTGACATAACTTTTGAGCCTATTTAGGAGATGCCATTATCATGTGATGTACTAGAAATGTGCTCCTATCAATGTACTAGTGGAGTAATGTTTTTAGGTTTTTTGTTTTAACATGTTTAGTATTTATGGGCTTGGTGTTGAGTTTTGTGGTTGGTTTTTTTGTGAATGAGATTTTTAAGGCTAATATATGAGCGAGCATAAGTGTTGGGCCTATTTACGAGATGACATTATCATGTGATGTACCACAAAAGTGTTCCTACAAATGTACTAGTGGAGTAATGTTTTGAGGTTTTTCTTTTACATGTTTAGTATTTATGGGCCTGATGTTGAGTTTTGTGGTTGGTTTTGTGAATGATATTTTTAAGACTAATATATGAGTGATTTGTTGACAAGCTAACATTTTTGAGGAAATTTGAATAATGACTTAGTTTATTGGGATTTTATTGTCGTTCTTGCTTAGTGGTTTTTGCTGATTGACCGGAGATAATATTAATGGCAATTTGAGGCTGGAATATCTTGTTCAGAACAAAGGCCAATGGTGTGCATGGTGATTATCCAATGACCACAATGTCTTTTATTATGCAGTGAAAGAGAGTCTTGGTTTTGAGCAAATGAGAGGAATTGCTTTGAATGCATTATATGCTACTTGTGGTAAAACCAGGTGACCTAAGGTTTTAGGTTGTTTAGGTTTGGAAGTGAAGGGATAAGTGGAGTAATGTTTTCAGGTTTTATTGTAAATATGTAAAGCTTTTAGGGAGCGACGTGTTGTCGAGATTTGGGAGTTATTATGGTTGGTTTTGGAGATGAGATTATGTCATTATTTTGGGGAAAATAGGAATTTGGATTTATTCTCATCATTATTGGATTTGTGTTTAGTACTAATGACAAAACGAGGCTATAGTATTAATGACAAAACGAGGCTAGAAAATTGTGTTCAACATTGATGATGTGTGTGGTGAGCACCCAATAACTCTTGTTTCTTGGATGATGAAGTTAGTGGAAGAGAATCTTGCTTAGATGTCAAGTAATGGATTAACGTGGAGTAATTTTTGTGTCGGATGATTATATGGCCAACAAATCTGAAATTAGAGTTGAGAACAATAAAGAATTTAGTGGAATTTAGTTGGTCCTTCCCCTCATGGTTTTAGTGAAATATGAGGAAATTAATTAATGATTTGAATTAATTTATTCTACATGGGGAAACGAAAGGTGACATAAGTTTTGAGCCTATTTAGGAGATGTCATTATCATGTGATGTACTAGAAATGTGCTCCTATCAATGTACTTGTGAAGTAATTATTTTAGGTTTTTTCTTTTTACATGTTTAGTATTTAGGGGTCCGGTGTTAGTTTTGTGGTTGGTTTTTTTGAATGAGATTTTTAAGACTAAGGGCCTGTTCTCTTCGGCATAAAACAGCTGAACTGAACTGAATTGAACTTATCAAAGCTGAACTGAACTGAACTGAACTTATCGGAGCTGAACTGAACTGAACTGAACTTATCAGAGCTGAACTGAATTGAACTGAACTGAACTGAACCGAATTGAATTGAATTGAATTGAATTAAATTGAATTGAATTATATTACATTGAAATAAATTGAATGTAATAAATATATAAATAATATTTTAAACAATAATAATATGAATATTAAATAATAATTATAATGATAAGTAATAATAATGAATAATAATAATAGTAGTATTTTGAATATTTTAAATGATAGTTATAAATAAATAATATTAATAATCATAAATTAATAATAATAATAATAATTAATGATAATAATGATAATTAATAATAATTATTTTATATTATTTGTATTAATATATTAATACTTGAAGATGATATATAATAACAATAATATATCTAAGAAGTAAATTAATATTACTATTTTAATAATTAGATTTAATAATTTAAAAATATTTAGTAATAAAAATAATGATTGGGTTGGACCGCGAAAATTACATCATAAACCGTCTTGACGCGATTTGATTGGTTTATGGGCTAAAAAAAGTGGGTTTATTTGTGCTTTGACCTAAACCATGTTCCTCCTAATAATAATAGTAATAATAATTAGTAAAGCTATAATAAAAAAATATATAGAAACATAATAATAATAATAATACTTAGTGTAATGATATATATTTAAATAATAGTAATAATAATAATAATAATGTAATTAGTAAAATAAATTATACCAACATAATAATAATAATATTTAACAAAATGGTTATAAAAGAATAGAGCTGAACTGAACTGAACTGAACTGAACTGAACTGATCTGAACTGATCTGAACTGAACTGAACTTATTGGAGCTGAACTGAACTGAACTGAACTTATTGGAGCTGAACTGAACTGAACTGAACTTATTAGAGCTGAACTGAACTGAACTGAACTGAACTGAAAATAAGCTGGGGAGAACAGACCCTAATATATGAGTGAGCATAAGTTCTGGGCCTATTTAAGAGATGCCATTATTATGTGATGTACCACAAAAGTGCTCCTACCAATGTACTAGTGGAGTAATGTTTTGAGGTTTTTTCTTTTATGTGATCCCCCCCCCCCCACCACCACCACCTCACTTTGGGTTTATTGTAAAGATGTTAAGCTTTTATGGAGCGATGGGATTGGGGACATATTATGGTTGAATGGCGGAGATTTATGTGTTTATTGGTGGAAAATGGGAATTTGGCTCTGGTTTGCAGCAAATGAGAGCAAATGCTTTGAATAAATTGTATACCACTTGGGGTAAAGAAAAACTAAGTGACATGTGGATGATGTGATGTGTCAATGAAGGTATAAGTGGAGTAATATTTTTGAGGTTTGTTGTAAAGATGTTAAGCTTTTATGGGGGCGATGGCTTGTCGAGATTCGAGACATTATATTTGATATTGTGGATGAGGATTATTTGATTATCGGTGGAAAAAGGGAATTCGGATTTATTGTCATTGTTGCATATTGGAGTTGAGTCTTGATTGGCAGAGAATGGTATTAGTGACAAGTCAAGGCTGTAAAATTTATTCACTATTAAATTTGGGTATTTTGAGCATCCAATAACTCTTGTTTCGTGTATGGAGAAGTTAGTGGCAAAGATTCTTGTTTAGATGATATTATACGTGCATGTGGATTAGAAAATCTCTCTGAGTTATATAAGGAAATGAATTAATGATTTGAATTTATTTTATACTACTTGGGGAAGCAAAAGTGACATAAGTTTTGAGCCTATTTAGAAGATGCCATTATCATGTGATGTGCCAGAAAAGTGCTTCTATTAATGTACTAGTGGAGTCATGTTTTTCAGGTTATTTCTTTTTACATGTTTAGTATTTAGGGGGTCGATGTTGGGTTTTGTGGTTGGTTTTGTGAATAAGATTTTTAAGACTACTATATGAGTGATCACAAGTTTTCGGCCTGTTTAGGAGACGCCATTATCAAGTGATGTACTATAAAAGTGCTCCGATTAATTTACTAGCGGAGTAATGTTTTGTGGAATTTTCTTTTTACATGTTTAGTATTTAGGGTCACGGTGTTGAGTTTTGTAGTTGGTTTTGTGAATGAGATTCTTAAGATTAATATATGAGTGATGTGTTCACAAGCTAACCTTATTGAGGAAATGTGAATAGTACAAGGATTACAAAACGAAGACTCATGTTGTGTGTGAAGATCTTTTGGGTAAGTATGAGAGTCCTAATGGAGATCTGGATTGTGATTAGGAGGGTGTAGTTAGGATAGATCAGCTTCAACAACATATTGGAAACGAAGGGCAAAAGTGAATTTGGTGGCTCTGGAAGATTCCAACTCCAAGTGGTTTTATCACAAGCCTAAGGCAAGAAAGAAAAAATAAAAAAGAAGTTTTAATGCTGAAATGTTAAGGAAGGGGCTTGGGAAACTGAAAGGGAGGATATTCATCAAATTATTTTGGAGTATATTCGTAGCATCTTCCAAAGTGGTACATGTTCAAATGGTACCTCGGAGCCCGCGGATGATTGTGGATGTCCTTCCCCAACTAACACCGGCTCAAATTAACTCCCTCAAGAGTAATAAGTAAAACTGAAATTAAAACTGCTATTTTTCGAATGGGTGGGCTAAAGGCTGAAGGCCCTGAAGAAATTCCCGTAATTTTTTATCAAAAAAATTTTGGTCGGTTGTTGAGGAGGATGTTTCTTTGCTGTTTTGCCTTTTTTGAGAAGGGATTCATGCTTAAGAGCATGTCCACTCATGCCCAAAAAAACGACATCCTTCTCTCTCATTAATTTTTTCTCCCATCTTACAAAAGTTTGTCATGGATTATGACCCATTTTGACAAATGTGCCGCACTCATGATCCAAAAAAAAGAACATCATCCTTCTATATCCCACTTCTTACTATACTCCACCCCCATTTTCTCTCTCCTACATCAATACATGTTTATACCTTTTGATATTTATAATATCATACAAGATTATAAATAAAATATTTTATATGTTAATGATCCTAAATATTGGTAATAGTTCATTTTGATTAAAAACCTTCTTCAATAATAAAAAACTTCAAAAAACAATTATTTATGTAGCGTACAATGTAGAGATAAAATAATTAATTTCAGAGGTGTGTCAGAATATAGCAAAATGAATGTCTATTTATAGATCTCAAAAAGATAGGACCATTGGTGAAATTTTTATTTTTTTTAATTTGTATTTTTTAAGTTATTCATATTACAAAATTTGAATTATAAAAATAACCTTTATGACGCATTGCCACATGCCCACAAATAGTTGGCCTAGGTCATAAGATTATCAACCATGATTTGGGTCGATGGATGACCAACCTTGGATTGAGTTATAGCCTGACCCAACTACATTCATAAAAAAACCATTGACCAAGGAGGCCTGATCGAGGAGGCGGGACAATTTAGATCCATCAGCTTATGCAATGTCATATACTTCTTCTATTTCAAAATAACTGACACAATTCTGTGGATATGGTTGCCAACACATAATATTGACCATTAATATTTTTAATTTCCTACAAGTAAAAATTATAAAAACTTGATATTCTAAAAGCATATGTTAAGACGAATCTAATAAGATCCCACATGGCTATATTTTTCCGTACATAAAATAAAAAACGTGGTAAAAGGATAGAGTGTGTAAATTGAATAAAAGACAAATCATGTAACAGCCCGCACTTTCGAGTTGCTAGCTAATTACACTTAACATTCATAAAACTCAATTAATACTTAATAACCTCGAATTAATATTTACTCGCAACGGAAACATATTTCAAACTTTAATTTCTGAAATGATGTTTTACTCACCCAAGTTATAGAGTTCATGCGCCTATTTTAGAAATGATTACCAAGGAACTTGTTAGGAATTTATGCAAGAGTTAACTATGATATGCATATGGATTTAAGGTTTTTGGATCATATGGATTAAATGTTTTTGGTGTATGATCCACAGAAGTGGGAGAGATTTATTGACGTAAAGTATGTTAGAGTTGACTTCGGAAGATCATATTAGTTCTATGGAAGTAGCATTACAAACTGTGTTCAAATATTTGTTATACTTCTTTATTTATGACTTCGATGTATCTTGATTGCAAATGTCTCGTAAAAATCTTGATTACAATTGTTTTATAAGATAAGTTAAATCTGTAAATACGTTCTTAAGCCACTAAAAAGATGTTTTGGTTGGACAGTGTGTACTCAGTTTTCCTGATTTTGTTCTTGGAACCTGTCCTGGTGGGGGCAGAGTTCATTGTTAGTGATCTTGCAGGTTCGTATGTGGAAAGCTCAGAATGGAGTAAAAGGAAGAATTTAGGTATGAAGGTTATAATTAGGTGTAAGGGTTCAGAGGTTGTATTTAGGATTATTTATCCTTATTTGTAAATAAATTATTATATTGCTTTAAGAGTCGAGCAAGGTATTATGTAATATGTTATTTGGTTATTGAGAATGATTTGTTGTGGGCCTGACCCACAGGTCTAGGATCGCTTTAAGGTTTATGTTTCCACTGCGTGCGAGTAAATATTAACTCGAGGTTATTAAGTATTAATTGAGTTTTATGAATGTTAAGTGTAATTAGCTAGCAGCTCGAAAGTGCGGGCTGTTACAGGTGGTATCAGAGCATGGTCGTTTTAGAGTTGTTGTGATCTTCATATCATGACATATGAGGTTAAGAAAGATATTGAGATTGTTTGAAATTGATTTGGGTTATTAGTTAGTTGAAAATTGAGGAATTGAAAAATGAGAAATTAAAGGTTGAGTGTTGGGAAATTTGCAAAAGTGAAAAGTCTATTGGGTTTTAGATTTGAGTGGCTATAAGAGAAAGATCGAATTATATTGATTGAGATTACAGGAAGTTAGGAAATTTTTCTTTGAGGTATTATAGTTCGTTATGAGTTCTAAGCTAATTTTTGTGAAAATCTTTTATGTAATGTATTCGTTTTGAAATGATCTAAAGTTTCCAGTATTTAAATTTCGAGTACGAAATTTATTTTAAGGGTGGTAGAGTGTAACGGTCCGTATTTTTAAGCAGATTTATTAAGAGCTAAATATTTAACTTAGCTTAATTATGATATTTTCTTAGTAAGATTGATTTAAATATTTTAAGGTAAAAGGGAATACTAATGTTATAATGGTAAATCACTTATATGTTTTTCTGATTTATATTTTAAGCTTGGGAAATTAAAAGAGAAAAAACATCTCATTCTTTTCCTCCCTTCCTCGTGTCAATGTTGTCAAAGACAACACATCCTCATCTTCTATCATCGTGTCAAAAGGAGCAAATCTTTCAATTTGAGTTGTCAAAATTCATGTTATCTCCATCATTGAGATGTAATCTCTTTAATTTTTTCTGATTTTGGGCAAAGCTAAGAACCCCAATTCTTCATTCTCGCATCTCCTCTGTTTTCGTCAATCTGTTCTGCAATTTTCTCCAACATGCAATCCAAATTTTCTCCTTGTTTTTTCATCAAAGTTGTAGATCTCTTCGAGCTAATGAATTTGGGAACAAAAATCACACGATTCGGAGTTCGGAGCTATGAGTTACTCCCTTTGCAAGTTTGGTGTTATTGCTGAAATTCTGATGCGTTGCTGTTGTGCGACAGTGCTTGTTGTTGATTTTTGATCGGTTTCGAATGTCTTTTGCAAGGTATAATAACCCAGATTCATTTCTTTCTTTTCTCTTATTGAATTCCAAGAACCTAAATTCAGAATTTATGTTGATGTTGTTAAGAACATTCTTCAAAGCCAAAAATTCGAATCTTGGGTATAATAGCAAATCAGATTATTGGGTGTTTTTGATGTTGAGAAAAAAGATTAAAACTTTCTTCTGTTAATTAATTGAAATTGGTTTTGGAACATATAATCTTAGTAAGCTTGCTACTGCCATTGTTCTTCCTCCTCTTGTTCATAAATATAAGCTAAGTTTCTTACCACCTCTTGTTTGATTAAAGAAATTCAAGTTCCTGTAAATGGGTTTTATGTTTCTGATTATATAAATAAGTTCAGTTTTTTTCAATCTTATTGTTGAATAGCAAAATCAGTATGTTAAGCATTTGTCATACTTAAAGATTAAATCTTTTCTATTTATTTAATGGGTTGGCCGATTGAGGTTTATAATTTGTATTTATATTTCTTAAGTTAGTTTATGAAATCAAATTTCAATAAGCCATGTTGTATGATAGTATCCTCTGTGAATTAGAATGAGGTGAATTGGAGTTAGAGATTGATATAGTGAATTGGATTAGTAAAATAGTTTGTAAATAAGGAGTTGTGGGTAGTTCATGAAAGAGGTTAGAAGGTATGAGAAAGTTGATTTCTTTATCTAATTGGTAGTAAGGATGTTAATTGTTGTTCATATTGTTGTGAGGTGATTGTTGGAGATTGATAAAGAATTTAGAGATGTTGGACTCTTGAAGATTATTATGGAATTGAGCGTTCTTTGGGGAAATGAAAAAGGTACACACATGTCCTTCCACTTTCCAAATATATTATTGATATTTCGATTGATCATATAAACTATATAAGTTGATCTTGATATGTTTTCATAAGTTAAACTTATGTTGTATTAAAAATGTGATTTGTGTACTATATGGTGTGTGAAATACATGTTTATGAGTTTTAAGACAAAGGTAGAACTAAATCGCAGGTTAAGTTATATTGGCTATAAGTTATGTTTTATGTTTGATGTTTTCACTAAAGTAATGAGTTATTTCAAGCACATGTAAATTATAAATGGATTTGATTCTAGAGTGAGATATCAAGTATAATCGATATATCTATTAGAGATATTGAATTTAGATTATGTATGTAAATTATAGATAGATGTTTGTGACGCGACTCATTATCACTATAATTTAAGTCTCTAAGGAAGGAGTTTTCCGATATAAATTTGGAGGATTTTATCCTTCGGCTTTGGGGAATAAGAGTTTCTAAGTTCATAAACTAAATATCGTGTTATGTGTGTGCAAGGGGAAGAAGTCCAGGTTATAATTAAATTATAGTACTTAGAAGCACCTTCTTGAAGAAACTTTGGTTATACGCTGGGAATTTATGATACTATTGGAGCCAACAATAAATCATTGGGATATTAGATTTAATATGCATCTGTAAAGTTATAAATTAGCTTTCTGAATGTGTTTTGGGGAGAAAGAAATTTCGGACTAAAAGATATATCACATTATTCAGAGGTAGTCTTTGGAGAATTCCGAATCCTTGAAAATGGATTTTGTAAGATAGAAATTATATGTTGGAGATGGTTGTGAGTTTGATGGATTGCTAAATAGGATTAAATGGAAAGGTTATTCTGCATGAAGAACATTTGTGTTTTAGATATTAAGTTTATATAGAATAAAAAACTCTAATTTGGAGATATGATCTTTTGGTAAGCAATGTTTTGTTTTGGAGAATCCTTTATGGAAATGAAGCATAGTTTCTTTAAAGTCGGTATTGAAAGAGATTTAGCCAAAGAATTTTTATAAAGACTGATTTATACCAAGTTACTAGAATGTTATGCAAGCAATTTAAATTGGGTATATCTAATACCCGAAAGTGATTCTATTATGAGAATTTGAGATTTATGAATCTGAATTTTCGAAAATATGAATTTATGATTCCGTTTTTATGAGGGGAAGAAGCTGCTAAAGCAGTGACGAACAACATTCGTAGAGCGAATATTGCTCATTATGTGTTAGAGCAGGTATTTCTCTGGAGCGGGTATTGCTCCGTTATGTGGGGTCATGACCTAAAAGTCTTGCAAGCAGTACAAAATGGAAAAGGGAGACGTCCCTTGTAAAAAGCTTAGAGAATTCGCCTATAAGGCAACTCTATTCGTGTTCTCTTCCCCAGTATGATATTGAAAGAAAAATAGAATATGTATTTGAGTATTCGAATGGTTTCGTGGAAACATATTTCAAACTTTAATATCTGAAATGATGTTTTACGTACTCACCCAAGTTATAGAGTTCATGCGCCTATTTTAGAAATGATTACCAAGGAACTTGTTAGGAATTTATGCAGGAGTTAACTATGAAATGCATATGGATTTAAGGTTTTTGGATCATATGGATTAAATGTTTTTGGTGTATGATCCACAGAAGTGGGAGAGATTTATTGACGTAAAGTATGTTAGAGTTGACTTCGGAAGATCGTATTAGTTCTATGGAAGTAGCATTACAAACTGTGTTCAAATATTTGTTATATACTTCTTTATTTATGACTTCGATGTATCTTGATTGCAAATGTCTCGTAAAAATCTTGATTACAATTGTTTTATAAGATAAGTTAAATCTGTAAATACGTTCTTAAGCCACTAAAAAGATGTTCTGGTTGGACAGTGTGTACTCAGTTTTCCTTATTTTGTTCTTGGAACCTGTCCTGGTGGGGGAGAGTTCATTGTTAGTGATCTTGCAGGTTCGTATGTGGAAAGCTCATAATGGAGTAAAAGGAAGAATTTAGGTATCAAGGTTATAATTAGGTGTAAGGGTTCAGAGGTTGTATTTAGGATTATTTATCCTTATTTGTAAATAAAATATTATATTGCTTTAAGAGTCGAGCAAGGTATTATGTAATATGTTATTTGGTTATTAGAATGATTTGTTGTGGGCCTGACCCACAGGCATAGGATCGCTTTAAGGTTTATGTTTCCGCTGCGATTAAATATTAATTCGAGGTTATTAAGTATTAATTGAGTTTTATGAATGTTAAGTGTAATTAGCTAGCAGCTCGAAAGTGCGGGCTGTTACAGTTGGGGTGGGGGTGGAGGTTAAGGTTAGGGTTAGGGTTAGATTTAGGTTAGTTAATTAGGGTGATTAAGGGTTCATGACTAACGGAGTTTAACGCCGTTAGTCATTAAAGGTAACATGATGTATGTATTTTTCGAAAAGTGAAGGGTACATGGTGAATTTGGAAAGTTGAAAGGGTATACGATGCAAAAAAAAATTTGTCAGGGATATATGGTGAAAAAACCGTTTAAAAAACTATAATTTATGAAAAATAATGGAAAAAATAAACTTGTATATTGCAAGCAAGTTCGGCGCGTCACAAATGACGCCATAACTACTAGCCCATCAGACATTTTTTCAAAAAACATTAATTCGAAGTGTTCAACTTTAAATTTATACATTTGTCAAATCAGGTTGGAAAAAAAAATAAAGTCAAAATTTTTTATAAAAGTTGTGTCTCACACAAAACCCGATAATTATGACCCCATAACTACTAATTCATAAAATATTTTTCAGTAAATTTTTCACCCAAAGGGGTTATTTATTCTTGATCTACAATAAATTAATTTCAAATGGAGAAAAACTAAAGTTGAATTTATCATGCAGTTGTACACTACTCAAAACACAATTTTTGTCACTTCATAACTACTAGCCTGTAAAGCATTTTTTTTTAAAAAAATTTGCTTTTAATTTTTTATTCTCTAAAGATTTGGCAAATTAGGTTGGAAAAAAATTAAAGTCAAAATTTTATTACAAGTCGTGCCTCACACAAAACGCAATAAATGTTAATCCCAGAGCTACTAGTCCATAAAATATATCAGTAATTTTTCTTTCCAAAAGTGATTATTTTTTTATATTCTACAGTTTACTCATTTGAGAATGGATAAAAACTAAAGTTGAATTTTGCATGCAAGTTGTGTACGAAGCAGAACAGAATTTATGTTATCCACAACTACTAGCCTTTTAATTTTTTTTCTAGTTTTTTTTTCCGCTTAAACTATTTTGCTTTTAATTCTCTAACGAGCCGTTTTGTAGTCATTAATAAAAATAACTAAATTCATTCATATTCATCAATTTACTCAATTCAGAACGAAGAAAAGCAAAGTTGAATTTTACGAAATTTTTGAGCGAAGCAGAACATAATTTTTGGGGCCCTGTAATTGTTGGGTCGTAAAGCATTTTTTGAAAAAAAATTCTCATATAATGTGTAACTTTTGGTTATCTATAAATTTGTTAAATAAAGTTGAGAAAAAAATTAAAGTCAAATTTTCATAAAAGTTGTGCCTCACACAAAACTTGATAAACATGAACCTATACTACTAGTCTATATAATTTTTATCCAATATGGTTATTTTTTTTCATATTCTATATATAGTTCACTCATTTCAGAATGGATAAAAACTATAGTTAAATTTTGCATGCAATTTGTGCATGACACCAAACAGAATTCTTATTATCCCATACCTGCTATGATTACTAAAGTTCCTCGAGAGCTAGTAGCTGATGCAGACCATGTTGCTAAAAGATGTTTAGCTACTATGACGGTGTTCACGACAACTTAGGTTTAGCTTCTTTGTTTCTTTCACCCAATGTGTAAAAAAAAAAGAAATGGATGAACTGCAAAAATTTATAGGTAAAATGGAGTTACATTAGAAGGAGCATTAAAAGTGCTCTTGTATCTGTGCAACACCCATTTAATGTATGTGCAATTTTCTTATTTTTTCATAATAAAATTTTGAAAGGAGGATGATGGAAGGAATATTATTTTTTAAGTACTTTCTCTAGCATGTAAATAAGAGAATCTCATTTACTTCAAATTTTGCATTGATTCCTTCCCTGATTCCAAATAATAAGATTAAAAGAGAACACAGACCAGTGATATTAAAACTTGAACAAAAATCTTTCATTTCTTTTTCATATAAACCCTCATCTAAACTAACAAATTTTCACCATTTTTGAAACTTTAAAATGTTCAGCAGTCCCGTCCACTTGGACTTTTTGCACAATGCAACATCTATACAAAAGCCCACAAGAAATTGGGATGATGTTGTTTTCTTACCTCTTTTCGCAGGAACAGTAATTTCCTTTTCTTGTTCACTTTCCATTTCATTTTCGCCTTCTTCTTGTTTAGGAGAGAGAGAACCAGGGGCAGAGGATTCGGCCTTTGATCCAGTTGAATCTTCTTTTGTTTTTGATGATTCTTGAGCACTAATTTCATCAAGTGATGGTGTTTTCTCCCTTGGATAATTTTCTTGATCACCAGAATTTTTACTGTGTGAAGACATGGTGAAAGGGTTTGGAGAGAGGTTGAAGATGAGAGATGAGAGAGAGATGAATTGATGTGAGAGTAGAGAGGTGTGAGGGGTCAGTGATGTGATGGATTGGGTTTAAAACCAATGATGAAGCCGTGTGAAAGTAAATAAAAGGCTAGGTTGAGTGAAACGTTTATGGGGTTTTGGGAAACATTTAATGAATTTTCTTATTTTAACTCAGATTAACCGAACTTGTAATTGTGGCAATAATACATGTTAACGCATTTATGTGCAGAATTTTAGGAGAGAGAGAGAAAGAGAATAATCAAGGTATTTGAAAAGAAAAATTACGAAGGAAAAATAGAAAAAGAAAAAAAATTACTCTTGCATATTATAAAATCTGTCCATAATGTACAAACTACTTACGTACTAAAATATGTGTAGGGACAATAAGGGTAATATTCAAAGCCAAATGTGAGTCCTTATACTTGACCCTAGGTGTATGAAATTTTTCATGTAAGTTACAGGGCACACTTAGTAAGAAACAATTCATGGGGAATTAACATCATTGGTACATTCAGATAATTCTTATCATTCCTAATATTGGAATGTACCAATGATGTTAATTCCCCAAGAATTAGGAGCATAATTTCACAATATTTACCTCCATAATATAAAGGAAAAATTGTCAAGAATAAGTCAACCTTTGCGTTGACCGCTTTTAACAAGTCAACCTTCATTTATTCCAGTAGCAAGTAAAGCTTGTACATGAATTAGCTTTTAACAAGTTTTTTTACTTATGACCTGAACAACCCCTACAATTTTGTTCAGTTTTAACAGGTGTGTATTCTAGAACTCATTAAATTGTTCTCTAGAACTATTTTCACTGCTTGAATTTTATAAAAGTTCGTGAGAAACTTAAAACTGAACAAAATTGTAGGGTTGTTCAGGTCATAAGTAAAAAAAACTCGTTAAAAGCTAATTCATGTACAAGCTTTACTTGTTACTGGAATAAATGAAGGTTGACTTGTCAAAAGCGGTCAACGCAAAGATTGACTTATTCTTGACAATTTTTCCTAATATAAATCATTAGTAACAAACACAAATAAAGTTAACAACTTAATTTTTGAATAACCTCCTTATCAATTCTCCATAAGTTATCAAACATATTATTTGTGATATTAAAGTAATAAACCTAAGAAAAATAATAAACCTAAATGATAACAAAAATAACTAAACCTAGTAAAGAAAAATAAATCTAATAACACACGAAATAAAAGAAACTAAGTTAAGCAAAGATAATCATTTGTCATCATCAAATAGTGAAACAACAACCTTAACAAAGTCCATTAAATCTGCCTCCCACGTCCCTTGTGCCTCCCATGCTTCTTCATGAGCCCTTGTGATTGGCGTGCATTGTCATTGAGAAAATAGTTCTCTGATGCCTGACATATAGTTTTTGATGAAAACTTTAGAGACAAGGAGTCATGAGGAGAGAGAAAAAAATTAAATAAGGGATATGATTGGAATAAAATGAACTTAAGGTTATTTTGGTCCAAAATATGGGCTGTATGTGGCAAGATTCAAATTAAAACAAGAACGTTTTGAAATTTCCCAACGGGGAATACAGGAAGAACAAAAGAGAACGGAGAGAATATCTCGTAAAATATGTTTCCAAGTTTTTTTCGCTCAAACAATTTTAATTTTAATTCTCTAATTATGCCAAATCAGATTGGAAAAAAGTCAAATTTTCATACAAGGTATGCCTCATAGGAAACCTGATAATCATGACCCCATAACCACTAATCCATAAAATATTTGTGAGGGAATTTTTTGGCCAAAAGAGGTTATTTAATCATATTCATGAATTTATCAATTGAGAATGAAGAAAAACTAAAGTTGAATTTAACAAAATTTGTGCGCGACGAAAAATGCACTTTTTTTTGACCTCATAACTATAAGATTGTAAAACAATTTACAAATTTTCGGTTAAAGTGTTTGACTTTTAATACTCTAAAGATCTGTCAAATCAAATTGGAAAAAAAAAAAGTAAACTCAAAATTTTATATAACTTATGCCTCACTACCTCATACGAAACCCGATAATCATGATACCATAACTACTAGTCCATACAATATTTTTCAGTAATTTGTTCACCAAAAGTGGTTGTATTTTCATTTTTATCAATTCACTCAATTCAGAATAGAGAAAAGCTAAAGTCGAATTTTGCATGAAATTTGTGCGCAATGCAAATGCAATTTTGGTGACCTCATAATTACTTGTCCGTAAAATAATTTCATATTCTTTTGCTTAAAATGTTTTAAAATTTTAATTCTCTAGAGGTCTGTTAAATCAGATAAAAAAAATTTAAAGTCAAAACATTCATACAGGTTTTGCCTCATAGGGAACCCGATAATCATGACCTTATAACTACTTGTCCGTGATTAAAAAAATTCACTAATATTTTCGCCAAAAGTGGTTAATTTTTCATTAGCATTTCACTAAATTCAGAGTGGAGAAAACTAAAGTTGAATTTTGAATGAATAATGTTATGTGCGATGCAATATGCAATTTTGTGACCTTATTCATTCAAAACAATTTTCAAATTTTGTTTTTTACTTAAAGTGTTTAACTTTTAGTTCTCTAAAACTCTGTCAAGTTAGATTGGAAAATAGTTTACAATCAAAATTTTCGTACAATTTATGCCTCATACAAAACCTAATAATCAGGACCCTATAAGTAATAACTACTAGTCAGTAAAACATTTTTCAGTAAATTTTTTGCTAAAAAGTGTTTCTTTTTCATATTATACAATTCACTCAATTCAGAATGGAGAAAAAAAAAAGTTTAATTTTATATGCAAATCGTGAAATGATTTGTGAAAATGATGTAGAGGAGAAAAAGGGATGAACCATTTTCTGGTTCATGTGTAAGGGTGATGTTAAGAAAGCAATTGTAACCAGGAAAAAGAAAGAGGGAAAGAATACCAACTTCTAAAAGGTCGATTTTATTCATACACCAAACTGGTAATTTGCTCAGTCTAAAATCACCTTATCATTAGGAGCTAAAACACAAATAAAGTTCTACTATCTTTAAATGATGCTAAGAATGTGTGGCTATGGCTTCAGCAATGGATAATTTGTCATAATGTTATAAATTATAGCATATTGATGGCTTCACAATATTTATCTATGTATTTAGCCCTCACTCTACTGTCAACCAGAGTACTTCATAATCAGAATTCATAGGGAAATTTCCTCAGGTACCCCTGAGGTTTGACGTAATTCCCAAATTATCCCTCACATTTGGGGAATTCCTCAGATACCCCCAAGGTTTGTGTTTAGATCTAAAATACCCTTACTCTTGATGGAACCCTAATGCCATTAACTTTTTTTCTCTCTTTCTTCAGTTTTCTCTCCCTCCTCCCACCCTCCTCCATGGATGAACCTCCAAGCTTTCTATCTCCTCCCATCATCCCCCACCATCCTCCAAACTTTCCCCAATTTTCTCGAACTTTTCTCTCTCCTCCCACCATTCTACCTCTCTATTTATTTTTCGGACCTGCTTTGTCCTTTGTCCTTCATTCTCTCAAAGTTGAAACACTCATATCTCTATTCTCTCGCACCTGTTTATTTCCCTCTAGAGTCTAGTGTTTCTCGCTCCCCTGACTCGGCACTGCTGCCTAACAGCTCCACCCAAAAGCCGGAGCCCTAACTCTGTCGTCGCCGCAACACTTGAACAAAGGTGAGTTAGATTTTTTTTGTTTTTCTTTTTTAGATGGGTTTTCTTCCATTTTTCTCTGGGTTTGTTTGATTTGTTGTGAAAAAGCAAGATATTTTCCCATTTTGTTGGTTTTTTAAATTGTTTTTCTTCGATTTTTCTGGGTTTTCGTTCAATTTGTGTGGGTTTTCCTTTAATCTTTTCTGGGTTTGTTTGATTTGTTGTGAAAAGGGAAGAATTTTTATGATTTTTTTTGGTTCTTATTAAATGCTTCTTCGATAATTCTGGGTTTTCGATGAATTTGTGTGGGGATTCCGGTGGTTTTTTTTCTCCCGATTTGTTGATCGTGTTTTGAAAAAGCAAGATTTTTCCCCAATTTTTCGGTTGTTTCCTCATTTCCGAAATAAACGTTATGTAATTGAATGGTGGGGGATGGTGGGAGGAGAGAGAAAGCATGGAGGTTCATCCATGGAGGAAGGTGGGAGGAAGGAGAGAAAATTGAAGAAAGAGAGAAAAAAAAGTTAACGGCTTTAGGGTTCCGTCAAGAGTAAGGGTATTTTAGACCCAAACACAAACCTCGGGGGTATTTGAGGAATTCCCCAAATGTGAGGGGTAATTTGGGAATTACGTCAAACCTCAGGGGTATCTGAGGAAATTTCCCTGATTCATAAGCAGACACATCCATTTTGGCATTTTGGTCAGTTGTTAGTTGTTTTTTTTAGCATCACAAAAATTAGCATTAATTAACAATAGAACTGCAAACTACTGAAAGAACATCCCAACGATAAGGGGAAGTAAACAAACACTAACATGAGCTTGACTAGCTTCTACACCCAATTTAAAGTAAAATCGACTAGAAATTATACACCATCTTTTTACCTTATGGGTCGTGAAATTCAATGTAGAGGATATTATGAAAATCACACAGGGAACTTCCCTTTATTGCTTCTTGGTGGATTTGATCTTTAGGTCTTGCACATGAACTATTGACAGTGATAAAACTGTCGAGAAATTAAACCAAAACGATCTTTAATGCTGAATTACCTACTCTGTTCTTGTAGAACCAGAGGTTCAGAAGACAATAAATCTCAAGGCGTTTGAAAATTGTAAGTCTTACTAGGATTCTAAAGATGAAACTACCATAGAAGTCACTTTCTTTCGTGACTTCGTACCCTACAAAGAGGATTTTGTAGAGGTTGAAACTTGCCCCAAATTAAATTGGAGTTTCTCCCACAAGGTGAATTATTTAACTAAGATGTGTCCTAGAACCATCACATGAACATCGGGTGATGTGAATTCCTTTAACTCATCACTCAACAACTTGATCCGAGTATCGATATACCTGCAAGCCTTAAAGAGAAAGATCGAATCAATTCAACGAGATGAAGATGGTGAAGGAGAAAGAAAAGAATAAAGAAAATTGAGAACTAAGACTGAGAAGTAAGATTGGGTGGTGAGCTCGACAGCCACTGTCGAAGCGCCAAGGTGGCACAGGCGGTGGTTGAACCGCACTTGGGTATTGTGACAAGTTAGAGTTTGCTGTGGGAAGGAGGAGTTTTCTTTCGTGGGAGGAAAATGAAGGAGGGTCATAAATATGGTAAAAAAAACTCGTATGAACCGGGTGCACACTAATTAGTGTGCACCCCATAGATGTTATGTAGGTTGTAATGGTTATAAGTACTTCTACTATTTTATCTTTGTCTCTCCTTAGATTTCCTTGCCTTTTTGGTTTCTCTCTCATAACTGCTTTATTTTCTCTCTCTTCAAGTTCTTACTCTATTTTCCAGTTTTTGTGATATAGTTGATTGTACAATTTAACCTGTTAAAGAAAATTAGGATTATATTGTCAGTTTCGATATAGTGTGTTTGTGTGTGATATAGTGTGTTTCTCTGTGCTATAGTATGTTTATTTGTGATAGTGTTTCTTTGTGCTATATTATGTGATATAGTGTTTTCTTTCTGATATAGTGTGTTTCTGTGTAATATAGTTGATTGTACAATTGAACTTGTTATAGAAGATTAATTAGGAAAATATTGTGAGTTTTGACATAGTGCGTTTATATGTGCTATAGTGTGTTTGTATGTGCTATAGTGTTTTATTTTTGGCAAGAGCTATAATGTTTATTTTTTATAGTGTTATATTGTTTTTATTTATGATATAGTGTATTTCTCTCTTATATAGTGTATATGTTTATGATATAGTGGATTTCCTGTGTATTATAATAGTGTGTGTTCCGATTCATGTGCGTAAGTCTGGTGCACACTAATTTTACGGTGAACCAGATTCAAACAAGTCGGATTGATAAATATCAGATATACTTCCTCTATTTCCTTATAATGCAACAAAAGAATATTCTATATTTCAAACAAAAACTACCCCTTTATTACATTTAAAAAGAAACAGAGGAAGTAGTTGAAATAACTAAAGTGTATGTTATTGCGCTTAAATATTTGTTAGTTGTTTGTAAGGCTATGCTTCTGTAGTTTTTTTTTTTTTTGGTGAACAACCAAGGTATCCACCGCCGATAGCGGTGACTGATCCCCTTGTCCCGGGTGCTCCACTTAAGGGTAAAGAGTTGGCCAAGAATCTCTTTCCATTCCCAAAGGCTGAGGATCGAACCCCGGCCCGAGGCCCCAACCAATTGGTTAAGGGAAAAAGTGATCAACCGATATGCCAAGACCACTTGGTTCTTCTATAATTATTTACCCCACTTTATTCCGCGCTTACGCTAGTTACTATTCCATATCATCTTTCTATAAACAATAAAGCAACTATAACGTACTTGACTCCCAACATATGTTGGAAGTAAAGATGGACGGGGGGAAAACAGGGCGCCTGATTGGGCGGTCGCTGTTTGTGCCCGTTCGGGAAACCCCTGTGAGTTTTGGCTTTTTCTTCTCGGGCCTGATCCGGAGGGGCGTGCCCGACCCTATCGGGCGAAGGACAATATTTCCATCATCTTGATTACTTGGAGTCCTTTGATTTATTTGGGATGTTACTTCTTCTTCTCTACTCCTATAAATATGATTTATTTTCAAAGTTTGAAAGATACATCTTTTTATTATTTCTCTTCTTCTTTCTTTCTCTCTTTTGGGCATAACTTTTCAAGGCAGTGGTTTGTTTACCACGGCATAAATAGTTATTAATATTTGTTCATATCTTGTTCTACATGCTAGCCTTGAAAACCTTTAAATACAACAATTTTAAAACGGGATTACGTCGATTGTTTTGGCTAACCCAATGTTGAACAAGAGTCTTCTCGACATCTCTAAGTTGGAGCCTCTTGATGGCAAGAACTACAAGAGATGGTCAACAAAAATTGTTGATGTTTTTTGAGCAACTTGAAATAGATTATGTCCTCTAAGAGGATGTGATTGAAGCAAGCAAGGCAGTAGCCCCGAATCCCTCCCTTTCGGTGGAGGACCTCAAGAAAGCGGCCGATGCATTGACCAAGAAGGAGAAAGACAACAAGCTTGTTCGAGCTCATATCCTCCATCTTGTGAGTGGAATCTTGTTTAATCTCCTTATCAATAATCGATCAAGCAAGTCTAGTTGGGAGACTTTGCCAAAGAAGTACGAAACTGATGATGCCGATAAGAGAAAATACGTTGTTGGTAAGTGGATTAACTTCAAGATGACGGATCATGACAAACCCATCATGGATCAAGTTCATGACTATGAGAACATCGTCACTAATATCCTAGGTGAAGGGATGAAAATGAGTGAAACTCTTCAAGACAATGTGCTTTTCGAGGAATTCCCACCTTCATGGAATGACTATCGAAATTCTTTGAAGCACAAGAAGAAGGACATGAACCTTTTGAATAACGTCTTGTATGTTCTCTTTCTTAGGAGGAATATTGTTTTGAGTGCCCTTCTCAACAAAGCCGGTATAAAGCTTGTTTTCGAGGCGGACAAGATTGTTATCACTAAGAATGGAGACTTTGTTGGGAAAGGTTTCCTTAGTGGAGGATTGTTTGTAATGCATGTTTCGAACAATAATGAAAGTACTTCTTCTTTTGCTCATATTGTTGAGTCTATGGATATTTGGCACGATCGATTAGGACATTTAAATGTTTCTTACATGAAAAAACTAAGGGAGATGGACTTAATCTCTTTTGACCAAATTGACAAAGGCTCTAAATGTCCTATTTATGTTGAGGCCAAACATACTAAGAAACCGTTTAAGCAAGTTGTATCAAGAAGTACTAAATTGCTAGAGTTGATTCACTCGGATTTAGCAGACTTCAAAAATTGCATTACTAGTAAAGGAGGAAAAACTTAGTACATAACTTTTGTTGATGATTTTTCAATATTCACTAAAGTTTATCTTTTAAAAACTAAGGAAGAGGCCGAAAGTGCATTTTAAAAGGAAAAAGTCGAGGATGAAAATCAACTTGATCTTAAGATTGAAAGGTTTAGAACTGATAGAGGTGGTGAATATGAAAAATGGTCTTTAAAATAATTATGTGAAGCCAATGGGATTCTCCATGAGCTAAGTTCCCCTTACACCCCACAAAAAAATGGTACGTTACTCCCCCCATCCCAGAATACTCTTTACACTTTCCTTTTTTATCTGTCCCATAATACTCTTTACACTTCTATTTTGGATATGACCCACTATTTATATAATCATTCTACCTTTTAACTATTGGCCCACACTCTCTCCTCTAAATAAAATTATACCACTCTTATTACTTACCAACTCTAACCATGACCCACATTCTCTCTCCTTAAAATAAAATAATACTATTTTTACTAACTACTAACTCCTATCACATCTACTTTTCAATGAAATAACAATTGATAACTAAACGAGAAGTTATCATCTAAAACTATGTATTTTGATAAGTGTCAAGAATATTTTAGAAGTGCATCATCATCATCTGCTTATATGCTAGGGAGATGTACTTCCCACATAACTAAATCAATATTTCCAGCATGCCCTTGAGAATTGACCAATTCTGGTGCAGAAGGAGTGAAAAGAATTTTGAAGTGATTCACAATTAAGTTTACAATTGCTTGCTAATCATCTAACCAAATTCCACTCTCATCCCGCAACATATATATATGATCACGTCTCTTACGTTGCTTGATACGTTTAAAAAGGAAGGAAAGCAGAAGGTAACCAAGTTTAGTATTTTGATCATTAAGGCGTTGCCTCCTGTAAGCGTAGGCAAGAGACGTTTCATCCATCGGGGCCTGACAACGTACCCCATAAAAATGACCATGAGAAATAGTTTTCACACTTGAACCCACACTTTGGAGTTGCGATAGCTGACCAATTAATGCCCCAAAAAAGCCTTAATTTAATTCAGGCACCACATTTTTAGTCGATCACGAGTAAGCTGCAATTTCTGAGAGAGGGTATACATAGGCGACTCGATAATGTGTAAGTTCCAAATTTTGCGAACAATGGACTTAATTTCAATTTGATAAGGACGACGATTTCTTGACATTAGAGGCTCCGTTTGAAGAAGTATCGAGCATGATCAGATATGGTGATTGAAAAATTGCGAATTACTGTGTTAGAGAACTCTTTGAGCTAATCTGTAGAAGCATAGGCACGATATAAGCGTTCCATGACTAATTCATTATTTTCTCTGTTATTAGCCCATGTGAATCTCAGACCATAAAAAGGAATGTCTTGTAGATTGAGTGTATGCTTCAAGTGGATGATATCCTCTGAACCCCTAATCAAGCTGGATCCCCCCCAATTTATCACTAAATTGCTCAACTTGATTGATATCTCCGATAATTAGGAAGTTATGATAATGTTGAAGAAGATTTTGAAGCTCCCTCATAGCCTTGAGCGATGCTGATGTCGCGACTTGCCATACAAAAAAAAAAACAAATGCCTGATTGTCCCATTCCTTGTAGAAATTTTACAAAATATAAAGTGCCTAGAATTACAAATAATATCAACATCAAAGGGGCCCCAACAAAAAAGAACAAGACCACCCCTTGACTCTTTCGCTGTTTCGCATCTACACCACAAACAAAAGTAGGATTAGTATTATGAAAAACATTTTCTACATAAGCAACATTAGTTATAGATTCTTGAAGGAACAAAAAAACATGGAGAGTGTTGTGATAAGAGTCAGAAGATATAAGGAACTGTCAGATTATCACTGGCTTTTAACCCTCGACAATTTTAAGAGAGAATATTCATCATTAAGATAATGGTTGATTTGGATCAGCCGCATCCGTTGCCAACTTGTGATCCTTAGATGATATCGTTTGATAGAGCTTTTTGCTATGTTTAAAAGACCATGGCCTGTGCTCATTCGATACTGAATGAGTCAACCCCTTTTCTTGCAAGAAGTGGAAACACTATTCATCGAGCTAGAAAAAGCAGATAAGGGTGTAGAAGGCTAAACAAGTTTCCTAGGTTGCCGCACAACATCCTGAGTCAACAAAGTGGGACTATCCTTGCCATAAGTCGGGGAGCCTTTTATGGCTGAATTTTACAGGTTGACGTTGACGTAAAGACTTAAGGACTTTGACGTTAAGACGCAAGGCTAAATGCGAAAGTGGAATGCAGAGACTAAGTCAACCGGGCAAATAACTAATAATCCGAGAAAGAAGGACTACAATTTGATCATGTTTGATTAACAAGGCTGCAGTCAAATGTCAGTTGGATGGTTTTAGGAGGTGAATATGGTCAGTTGAGCATAGGAAGGAGAATCTCCTAGATTTAGGGAAACAACCGTTGTGAAATCTTAGCATAGTGATACAGTATTTAAGCACAAAAGAAGCCAAAGAGAAACACATGGCATTATTCAGAAAAAGAGCATACAAGAAAAAGCTATTCATCATTCTCATTTACGGATCGGATTAAACTTGTACTTTAATCAAAAACATAAGTTGTAACGATTGTTGTTCATCCGGAACGACGATCATCGATAGTAGATTGGTGGAACCATCTCCACCCGCGGTTTTTACCCACCTTCATTGGGGTTTTCCACATCACCGTTTCTTTGTGTCAATCCTTTGAATCCCCCTTTGCATCAATCCCTTGCATCATAAGTTCGAATAACTGGTTAAATCGTCCCTAACTTTAATTATGTCGTAAAGTCAAATTTTAGCATAAATAGTTTGGCGCCCACCCATCAAATGGCCGAAACACCAAGTCTCGATGAAATGCAAAAGCTATATGACCAAATGAAAGCAGAGATGATCGAAATGAAGAGAGATAATGAACGTTTATCGTCCGACTTCTCTTCGTCTCCAGAAAAAATTCAGAAGCTGCAAGAAGAGCTGACCTCGTCAAAAGCATCCAATACCAAGCGTTGTGCCAATATGGAGGACATCCCCTTCATGCAGAATTACACTTACTCAGACAGTGCCCAATCTGAAGACGATGCAGAGTTCGAGGAAGAAGATCCCCTTAACGACGCAGAAAAGACTCCTGGCGACGGAGAAGTAGACCCCATGGTAAAGCGAATGATCCTGATCGAGAGGCAAAATCGCCGTATGATGAAGTTTTTGTCCCAGATCCCTAGGGCTCCGACGCCGGGCATCGTCGAGCATCCTGACGGCTATGCGGAGTCGCAATTCGTGGAGAGCATTTCAAAGGCCTTGCTCCCCAAGAAGCTCAACCTGCCATCCTCATTGCCAACTATGATGGTTCAACCAACCCAAGCGAGCATGTTGCCCAATACAAGTAGCGAATGTGGCAAGCGTCAATTCCCTAACATCTTGTAGAAGCATGCATGTGAAAGTCTTTCAGAGCCACACTCACCAGTCCAGCCCTTAAATGGCTCGGATCCCTCAAGCCAGAAAGCATTAGCAATTTCTCTACTTTGGTCAACAAGTTTTATGATAATTTCGAAGGCAGCCACAGCCTGGAGAAGCAAACTAACGACCTATCTGGCTTCGTTCAAGGACCTAAAGAATCTGTTCGCGATTATTATAATCGCTTTAATAAAGAGATGATTAATATTAAAGATCATGACACTAAAATTGCCATTGAATGTTTCAGGAATGGTCTAATTCTTCGGTCAAAGCTCTACAACCGTTTGAAGAAATATCCGTGCCAGACGTTCGAGGAAGTCAAGGCCTGAGCACTAGCGCAGATGAGATTGGAAGAAGATGATGCCATTCTCAACACTAAATCAACATGTCGTGCGCCCGAAAGTGCCAATGATCGAAAGGCTTACGCCCCTAAGAAGAATAACTGGCGAAGTCACCATTACAGTCGCCTAGGCTAGGTACATAATGTTACTGATGTTGCTGATAATGCAGGTGTTGGCACAAGGACGGAACCACCAACTTATCCTGACCTTGAGTCCTATGGATATTCTATCATCGTCAGAGGTGTTGTGAATGCCCTAACAAGATTGGAGCGCCCGTCCATTGTCCGAGAAAGAGTGATTGACCCGACGCACAGAAAGATCAATCGAAATGATGCCAATTCCATCTTGACCATGGCCACACAACAGAAGAGTGCAATGCGTTGCGACGAGAGGTCGTGTTCATGCTCAATAGAGGCCATCTGCAAGATCTGCTGAGCGACAAAGGCAAGGCGTCCTTCAAAAGGAATCCTGCCCAGCCTATTCTGCCCGCGTCACCAATGCATGTAAAGGTAATTAACGTGATTTCAGGTGGATCTGATGTATGTGGACTAACATATTCTGCATCCAAGAGGCTAGCAAGAGAGGATACTCCCTCGTCCGCCGTTCATAAATCTTGCAGGTCCGAAGAAGAGCGCAAGCTGGAGGCAATGGTAATTACCTTTGACGATGATGACGTATGTGAGGCAAAACACCATGATGGCCTAGTCATATCTCTAACCATAAGCAATTGCCTGTTGAAGCGAGTATTGATCGATGGAGGCAGTTCAACCAATATCATCTTCAAAAGCGCCCTCGAAGGTATGGGACTATATGAGAAGGATATTACTAAAAAATCCACTGTTTTTGTTGGTTTCAGTGGAGAGGCCCAATATACTGTCGGAGAGATCACACTGCCAACGCTAGCCAAAGGCGTCAACTTGCCAACGAGATTCAACGTCGTGGATTGCCCTTCTGCATACAACATTATTCTCGGGACTCCATGGATCCAGAAAATGAAGGTCGTCCCGTCAACCTATCATCAGAAGTTGAAATTTCCAGTTAAGTGGGGCGTCCAAGAGATAAAATGCGAGCAAAAGTCCGCACGAGGCACCCAATGAACAACACATAAACGAAGTGACGCTTGATCCATCCATCCCACACCATGTCGTTCGAATCGGAGCGACGCTGTCGCAAGAAATGCGAGGTCGGGTAATTGATTTTTTAAAAGCTAATAAAGATTATTTTGCCTAGTCCCATGAAGATATGACAGGAATAATACCCGATGTCATAACGCACAAACTCAACGTCGATCCCAATCACAAACCGGTAAAGCAGAAGCAACGGAAGTTTGCACCTGAGCGAAACCAAATCATCAACGACGAGGTCCAAAAGTTGATCGACACCGGAAAGATACGCGAGGTGAAATACCTAGAATGGCTAGCCAATGTCGTGAGCAAAAAGAACAAAAAGTGGAGGGTCTGTATTGACTTTACAGACTTAAACAAGGCCATCCCTAAAGATCCGTTTTATTCCTCTTCCGCCCATAGACGCGATGGTCGACGCGACAACAGGGCACAAACTCTTAACGTTCATGGACGCATATTCTGGGTACAATCAAATCTTGATGCACCCCGACGATCAGGAAAAGACAGCATTCGTCACCGACAAAGGTATATATTGTTATAAATTTATGCACTTTGGATTAAAAAATGCAGGGGCCACCTATTAACGATGGGTCAATCAAATGTTCATAGACCAATTGGGCGACACAATGGAAGTGTATATTGATGATATTCTCGTGATGTCTAAGCAAGCGAACGATCACATCCAGCATCAACCCGAGGCCTTCAACGTCATTCGAAGGTTTGGTATGAAATTAAATCCCACTAAGTGTACATTTGGAGTTGCTGCAGGAAAGTTTCTAGGGTATGTCATAACGCAACAAGGGATCGAAGCCAACCCAGATCAAATACGAGCCCTCATCAACATCCAATCCCCAAGAAACGTCACAGAAGTGCATAAACTAACAGGATGGATAGCTGCTTTAAATCGTTTCATATCCAGGTCGTCTGAGAAGTGCCATTTATTTTATGACGTGCTGCGAAAAAATAAAGGCTTCGACTAGTCGCAACAACATGAAGACGCATTATATTGCAGGCGCTCAAAAAATACCTCGCATCGCCACCATTGTTGTTGAAGCCATGTGACGGAGAGACGTTACAGCTTTATTTGGCCGTGAGTGGCGTATCCGTCAGCGTAGTTCTGACAGAAGAAGCGGAAAGTCAACAGCTCCAAATTTATTACGTCAGTAAGTCTCTGCTAGATGCAAAGACCAGGTATTCCTCTTATGAAAAACTCATCCTAGTTATAGTAGTCGATGTTAAGAAACTTAGACATTATTTCGAAACACATATTGTTGTTGTTATGACTAAGTACCCTTTAAAATCTGTCTAGCGACGGCTTGAGTTAACAGGACGCATGAGCAAGTGGACGATAGCACTCAGTGGATACGACATCCAGTACCGCCCCAGAACCGCCATCAAGTCGCAGGCATTGGCAGATTTTGTGGCATACTTTAGCCTAGAGCTAGAAAAACTAGCGAACGATGAAGTCGCACAAATTAACCATGTAGAACATGAACCTTGGACTCTATTGGTTGACGGATCCTCTAACTTCAGGTCTAGGTATGGTGCTAAGGCCGCCACAAGGGGACAAGGTGGTGCGAGCTATCTGCTGTGAGTTCAGAGCGACGAACAATGAAGCTGAATACGAAGCGCTCATAGCAGGATTGACCTTAGCAGAAGATATGGGGCAAAAGCACTAAAAGTCTACAGCGATTCACTTTTGATAGTTAGCCAAATCAAAGGAGAATTCGCCGCAAAACATTCCAAAATGGCAATGTATTTAGAGTTAGCTCAGCAAAAAAGTAAAGTGTTTAACCTGTTTGATAGTTTGCAGATCCCAAGAGACCAGAATACCCAAGCAGATGCATTACCCAACCTTGCGTCCTCCTAGAGGGACATTTCATTCACCTCCGTCCCCATAGTCCACCTGACAAGTCCAGCAGTCGCTAAAAGCACTAGCAAAATCGTCGCGACGACGGAAGAGCACGCCCAAGTCGACGATGATGACAACCCTGCTACTGACAGCAACAACGTAAACAACGATGGAGAGGTCGCAAAGACAAACGACCTTAGTCACGAAGAGGTAAGTATCAGTTGGACGAAACCATTTTACGATTACCTCACTAATAATATACTTCTAGCAGACAAGGCAGAGGCGCGCATAATTTGATTTAAAGCGTTAAGATATGTAATCATTCAGGGAGTGCTGTTTAAAAAGTCTGTCGCAGGCCAATTACTATTCAACAGAGCGTAGCGTGCTTAGAAAAAAAATAAGTGGGGCAAAGTCTTGGAGGATCTACATGAAGGAATGTGTGAGGAGGACGCAGTTTATTCAACAGAGCGTAGCGTATGGGTTACTATTGGCCCACGATGAAAAAGGATGCAATAAGGTATGTCACCAAGTGTGATAGATGTCAATGACACACAGGTATGCCGCATAAACCCTGTGAGATTTTACATCCTTATTTAACCCAATGGCCTTTCATGAAATGGGGCATGGATATAGTTGGTAAACTACCTCCAGCCCCAGGTCAGAAAGTCTTTATGTTGGCACTAACCGATTACTATTCTAAATGGATAGAAGCAGACTCTTTTCAACAGGTACGCGACAAAGAAGTTATTTCTTTTATATATACTAACATAATTTGCAGGTTTGGTGTCCCATATGAAATAATATGCGACAATGGGTCGTAGTATATTAGCGACAAGATGAAACACTTCTGCGATGAGTGGAACATTACGTTGTTAACGTCAACACCAAAGTATCCACAAGCTAATGGCCAAGCTGAGTCTAGTAACAAGACCGTCATTGATACTTTGAAGAAGCGACTCACTGCCAAGAAAGGCAAGTGGGCAGAGGCATTACCATCCATCCTGTGGGCCAACCGCACGACACCACACACCACGATAGGGCAAATGCTGTTCTCACTAGTCTACGGGTGTGAAGCTGTTTTGCCTTCTGAAGTGAACGTGGCAACCGCTAGATATGGCCTAATGACGGAGCAACAGAACCGCAACGAGCTCTTCAACGATTTGGATACCATCGAGGAGTTGCGAGACGTAGCATTAGTGCGTATGGTGGCTCAACAAGTAGTCGCAAGGAGTTTCAACAACAACGTTCAGGCAAAGTTATTCGTCGAAGGTGATTCGGTTCTAAGGAAAGTGTTTCAAAACACACAAGAGATCAACGCTGGTAAGTTAGGACCTAAATGGGAAGGAACATACCAGATTAGCAAAGTAGTAGGCAATGGGGCCTACCGACTGATTCGAAGTGACGGAAGCCTTGTGCCACGTAGTTGGAATGCTACACATCTTAAACAATACTTCTTTTAGCTAAGTAATTTATTATGTTGCATTTCTAATTTGTAGGTAATAAATTGACACCGTTATTATGTCAACGTCACTGACTGTCAGCGACCTTAGTGTTGTCTCACTGTGCGTTGTTTTCTTTCAGGAGATCTATTTCCATTTGTTTCAATAATGTCGCAACATTCTAACGACGCGACGAGTAGTCACTTATTTCATTGCGCAATAAGAGTAGACTGAAGTTGTCACCGTCTACAATCTTCCAGTTTTCCTTGCTTCAATAAATGCATTACGACGAATATCTTGCAATTGTGTGCGATGGTTATCTACGATGTTCTACATGCTCCTTCCGATCAGTATATGTAAGTATTTATGTATTTCTTTCGAATGTTTTAAGTTATCATAGTACTAAGTCCAAACATTGCGTCTAAATGACCAAGGAAGGCTAACTAAGCGCCTGTTCACTAAGTCCCCGAGTGACCCAAAACATAGTTTGATAAAAAAAAAAAAGTATTCAAAGTTCAAAGGTAATAGACATAACGTAGAGAAAAAAGCCTATGCGTCTGAGTTTTTGTCAGCTTCTTTCTCGGTCGACGTAGCGGATGACGGAACGACGGCTGACACTTCTTTTTCAATCTCCGGCTCAGGGGGCACGTCTGATGCAATGAAACCAGCACAAGATATTGCCTTTTCATCAGCGTTAGGCGGAGAATCTGCCGTCCCTGCCAACTCGTCATCGTCCATTAGAGCCTTCATTCCTCCTAGGCATTTGAGGAAGAGATCTATGTCCTTCTGAGGCGTCCAGGACGATGTCTTCTTCATCATAAATTGATACATGAGTTTAGCTCTAACCATTGTGGTCACCTCAGCCTCGAGCAAATCTAACTTACCCTTTTGAGCTTCGACCTTAGCTTGGAGCGCACTGATCTCCAGACGTGACGACTCCACTAACTTGGTGACCTTTGCTCTTATTTGCTCCAACTCTTCCCCATTCTTCTTCAGAGTCTCCTCCATCTTCACCATGTTCGACTGGCAGGTCTTTAGCTCGGTCTCTTTGGACTTTGCGTTGAGTTCAGCCTTTTCGACCTTCTGCCTGATGATCTGCTGACCCTTCAACAGTGTCGACATCTCCTTCTTAGCCATGAGAAAATGTTGTGATGCATGTACAAAGCCAAAATGCATACAGGTTAGTAGCTACAATTTGTGTTTAACCGAAAATAAAGCAAAAGCTAATTTGAGCGTTCAAACCTGGAAGAGGAGCTCTACGCCATCAGACGTCATGCGCGGGAGGGTATGTTCCTTTATCCTCTCCTCAACGCTGGGAAAGAGAAACTTCTTAGTTTCGGGCCAGATGGACCTCTCCAACGACATGAAGTCATTAGGAATGGTCACAGTGTATGATGGCCCTCCCTTGTTAGGAGGGGCCAAAAATTTTGTCTTGCGCTCCTTGGGCGCGACATCATGCTCGTCGTCTAGTTGAACGACAATAGCAGCCTCATTGTTAGTCGACGTAGACGCTGACATTGTGTTTGTCGACGTCTCTTTGTCCCTCTTTCGTTTGCGTAGCATTTTCGCTAACGCTTGGTTATCCATGCTTCCTCTGGGACGCGATTGTGAAGATCCTGTCGAAAATCGTTAAAGTCGTTACAGCTATGAACACGCTAGTAGTATTCAATGAATGACGTGAAGGCGAACTTATCGGAAGCCATGGGTGAGCAAATGTCTTGGTTTGCAAATAAAATTCTTCGAAATTGTCTATCTTCTTCTGGCACTTTCAAAAATCTATCGTACATCTGTTGAGATTCTTCGCGATGCGACAATGGTTTCGGGTTCAGACCTACAGAAGATTCGATGTGAGGATAGCGTTAATGACGTGATATGTAATACAAGTGTTTAGAACAAAACAAAAGTTCTGTATTCCAGCCACCAATTAGAGCTTTTCCGACTTCCCCTAGAGACAATTCCTTCACGAAAACATATATGTTTTTCTAACCTCTGTCGTTCGATTGAACTCCCCCGACCAGTGGTTCTAAGCGTGGTTTGGCATCGAGTGCTATCCTATTTTTTTGCTTTCACCCTAATTTCGTAGCAATGTAAAAGGCCGTGAAGGGTAAATGCCTCTTCCCAAGATGTTGTCACTTTGTCGACGACGCTCAGGATTCTCTAGACCTGGGGCATTAACTGCCCAAGATTGATTTGGTAGATCTGCATCAGATCTCTGACTAGGGGCGAGAAAGGAAGCCTTAAGCCTATCTTAAAAGGGTATTCATAGAGAACTACCCAGTTGCTAGGGCACATCTCGGGTTGCTCAGTCGGTTCGACATTCCTAATTACCGTATCGGTGGGAAGGTTCCCTACTTCTAAGAACTTCATCATGTCCTCTTCGGACATGGAAGATTGTTCGCCTTCATTCTCCCCTCTCTATTCTACGATTTTTTCCTTTCCTCTCGATTTTTCTTGGTTTTTTACAAAATTTATAATGCTACGCCTGCTAGGGGCCATAGTAGTGGTCGGAGTAAAATTAATTGTGAAACGAAAATTAGCGGCTGCGAAAATTTACCTGGTGCTACGAAGTGAATTTTCGGCAAAGGAACAACTAAGAATCTTGAAAAGTTGTTTGTTTTAAAGAGAAGAAGGCGGTTGTGCTGATGATTTAACTATGCGTAGTATTTATAGTGCCAAGGGTAATCATTGTTCTAGCGAATGGATAGATGTTAATGTTTATGCTAAAATTTATCACTTACGACCGAAATTAAAGTTTGGAACGATTTAACCAGATTATGTTTAAGACAATACGACAAACGAATGCAATGGGGATCAAAGAGGATGAACACACAAAGATTGTGACGCGGAAAACCCCAATGAAGATGGGTAAAAACCGCGGGTGGATGGAGATCCACCAATCTACTATGGTTCACTGTCTTTCTTAGTGAGTGACTGACGTTACAAAAGTACTTTTCTCTCAAGTGTTCGTAAAAAATGACAAATGATCCTCTACCCTCTTTTGTATGCCCTTTTTTCCCCTTGGCTTTTTCTCAATGAATACATAATAAATTCACTAATTATTACATTAATTTCTGTCCTTCAATCATGGGAGATCTTCCTCATTAACGCTCCAACGTCATGATCCCTATTCCTCAACGGCTGAATTTACGCCTCATTACACTCCTTCCTTATTTAGCTAAACCGTTACCAATTAATGCTCTGCTCCAATCTCGCATCCTACGCTGCGTCTTTAAGTCATAGTTACTTCGTCATCATGTCAGATGGCATCATGTCATCGAGTCATCGCGTCATTGCGTCAATGTCATCCTGTCAAAAAATTCAGCCATAACAGTTTGCCCCCAATTGTTGAATCGGGGTAACACAAAACCCATGAGACAATTGTTAAGAGAAATCAATGAATCAAATGAAATTCTTTCTATGTTATCAAGATATCAAAAATCACAAGAAGAATCTCGCTTTTGTCAATTATAGAAAAAATTCCCCAAGGAGACACAAGGAAGGAAGGAAGATTTGTTTAGGCGGTTATATTTGGTAGCCCAATGGTCTCAAAATACAAAAGGTAGTTTTCTTTTTAAATAGCCGTTTTAATTCTAACCATTGGCACAATAGCCGTTTTAATTCTAACTTTTATTTAAACTCCTCCAAATCTTTCTCTCTTTAAGTAAGGTAGTTTCCATAATTCCCCTATTCTCTCCGCCGGAAAACCGATCAGTGATTCCAAGTAATTCTCACACTTCTCCGCTCATCAATTTCTTTAATTCGTATTTCTTTTCTTCCTTGCACTTATGGCTCCTAGCAGACGCAGTATTAGAACATTCGTAAAAAACTAAGAAAAATCGAGAGGGAAAGAGAAAGTCGTAGCACAAAGGGTAGAGAATGAAGATGATCTGTCAACGATGTCAGAAGAGGACTAATTAAGGTTTTTAGTCTTAGGGAATTTACCCGAAAGTAATGTCATTAGGAATGCTGAGTCTGACGAACCATCAGAGTCATGTCCCCCCAAATGGGTGGTGCTCTACGAGTACCCTTTCAAAATAGGTCTAAGACTTCCCTTCACCCCCTTAGCAAGGGACCTGATGCAAATTTACCAGATCAGTCCTGGGCAAATTATGCCCCAGGTCTGGCGGATTCTGAGTGTCATCGACAGGGTGACGGCGTCGTGGGAAGAAGCCTTCACCCTCCACGACCTACTGTTACATTATGAAATTCGGGTCAAGGCAAAAAATAGAATAGCCCTACAAGCAAAGGCGAGGTTAGAACCTCTGGTCGGGGGAATGACTGAGGTTGAAAAAACAGGTTTGTATTTATGAAGAGGTCGTCGCTAGGGGAAGCTGGGACGTCTTTGGTTGGCGGCTGGAATACCGAAGGTGTGTTTATTTTCAGTCTTTTTAAGTTCATGTTGTGTCGTTAATACTACTCTTACATCGTTTCTACTGCTGGTCTTAACCCTAAACTACTGTCGCATCATGACAAATTTTTGTAAGTTCCGGAAGAAGACATGCAGTTTAGAAGAATTCTCTTTGCTTCTCAAGACAGTTCTTCATCTATGGCATTTGGTTAGTCTATCTGTCCTCTCTGATTTTTTATTTTTGGGTAGGACGTTACCAGGAAGGGTTCCACGCTAATGACTCCAACACTACTAGACAGGTTCATCTCAATCGCGTCCTAGGGGGAGTCTGGACGGGCAAGCGTTAGCTGAGATGCTGTGCAAACGTAAGAGGGAGTCCTTTACTGACGCTGCGTCATTGTCGTCAGCGTCGACAAAGAAGGACACGGCGGTCGTCGTCCACTTGGACGATGAACATGACGTCGCGTCTAAAACGCGCAAAACTGACTTCCTGGCCCCTCAAGACAAGAGCGGGCCTTCCTATACTGTGACCGTCCCTGACGACTTCATGTCGTTGGAGAGGTCTATATCGCCTGAGGCTGACATGTTCCTTTTTCCCAGCGCAATGGAAAGGATCAAGGACTATACTCTTCCCCACATGATGTCAGATGGGCTAGAACTCCTATTCCAGGTATATAGACACTCGCTTTATTTTTGTTTTGTTTTTTTTTCTTCTTGAGACACTATGCTACTATGACAATGACTTATGTCTTTTAAATGACACGCACCCTCTTTTTTCTACGCAGTCTTCTTAACATCTCCTAATGGCTAAGAGGGAGATCTCGTCTCTGCTGAAGGGTCATTTGACCATGAAGCAGAGAATGGAGAAGGCGGAGTTGGACGCGAAGTCCAAAGGCGCTGAAGTGGAGTCTTGCAAGAAGGCTATGGAGGATATGGGAAAAACCCTGAAGAAGAATTGAGAGGAGCTGGAAAAGATTAGGCAGAAGGCGACTAAGCTGGAAGAATCTTCGCATCAGGAAATCGCGACGCTCCAGGCGAGCGTTGATGCACAGAAGAATGAGCTGGATATGCTTGAGGCTGAAGTGACGACCAGAGTCAGGGCTAAGCTAATGTACCAGTTCCTAATGAAAAAGCCGGCATCGTGGACGCCACAGAAGGACATTGACCTATTCCTCAAGTACATGGGGTCCAAGAAAGATCGGATAGACGAGGAAGACCTGGCTGCGACGGCGGACTCTTCATCAAAAGTTGATGAGAACGCCCCGTCCTGTGTTGGGTTCATAGCGTCAGATGTGCCGCCTGACCCTGAAACTGAGAAGGAAGCTCCAGCCACATCCTTGCAAGCTGTTGCGTCAGAGGAGAAGGAAGCTCCAGCCACTGCCTTGCCAGCTGTTGCGTCAGAGGAGAAGGAAGCTGAGGAGGCCCCTGACGTTTAACTTTTAATCTCTTTTCATTATGCCCCTTTCATTGAACTTTTAATCAAGCTCTGTACTAGGTCACTCGAGGGAGTGACTATATGTATTGTACTTTTGGGTCACCTATGGAGGTGACCATAACTTTTATCATTTGAACCTTTGGGTCACCTATGGAGGTGACCATTACTTTGGCGCTTTTGAATTTTAACGAAGTTAACTTTATGTCTTGTGCATGTGTCTCAGTCGTTATTCGGACGTTTCTAGAGGATGGTCAGGCGCTTAGTAAGCCATCTTTGGTCGTTCATACGTAACGATTGGACTTAGTAAAAGCAATCTTTGGTCGCCCAAACGTAACGTTTGGGTTAAATGACTTTAGAATACACATAGGAAATACATAGATACTTACGTGTGTTTGTCTGAGAGATAGATGAAATGTCGTAAGCAGTTATAGATTTAAAATGACTATGCCCCTGTTGTAGGGTCAGCTGGAACAATAGTGGACCAAAAGACTTTATATGGTATTAAAATGCGAGTCTGCCTGTTGTCTTGTAAAAAATCGTCGGAACGTTAACGAGATGGACGGGAATAACTTTCCTGAAATTCAACAATACCCAGTGAGAGAACACTATGGTCGCTAACGGCTAGCGACATAGATACAATAGCATTATCATCTATATATATATATATATATATATATATATATATATATTTTGCATAACGAAGGGAAAACAAAACTTATTACTCAGCTTAAAAGAAGTATCGTTTGAGGTTTATGGCATTCCAGCTACGTGGCACGGAGCTTCCGTCACATCGGACCAATTGGTAGGCTCCGTTGCCTACCACCTTACTAATTTGGTATGGTCCTTCCCATTTCTGTCCTAGCTTACTAGCGTTAGCCTCTTGTGTGTTCTAAAAAACTTTTCTTAGGACCCAATCACCTTCGACGAAGGACTTGGCTTGGACGTTTTTATTGGAACTCCTTGCGACTATTTTTTGCTGGGCCGCCATACGTACCAATGTTGTGTCGCGCAAATCTTCAATGGTGTCTAGGTCGTTCACAAGTTCATTGCAGTTCTGTCGCTCCGTCGCTAGACTAAATCTCACAGTCGGGACGCTCACTTCTGAAGGCAGGACAGCCTCGCAACCATATACTAGTGAGAACAGTGTTTGTCCAGTCGCAGTGCACGGTGTCGTGCGATTAGCTCATAAGATGGAAGGCAACGCCTCCGCCCATTTACCCTTCTTGGCTGTGAGTCGTTTCTTCAAAGAGTCAATGATCGTCTTGTTACTGGACTCAGCCTGTCCATTGGCTTGTGGATATCTTGGTGTTGACGTTAACAACGTTATGCTCCATTCATCGCAGAAACGTCTTGTCTCGTTGCTAATGAATTGCGACCCATTGTCGCGTACTATCTCGGACGGAACACCAAACCTGCAAATAATGTTAGTATATATAAAAGAAATCAGTTCCTTGTCACGTACGTGCTGAAAAGAACTTGCTTCAATCCACTTAGAAAAGTAGTCAGTTAGTGTCAGCATAAAGACCTTCTGGCCTGGGGCTGGAGGTAACTTGCCAACTATGTCCATGCCCCATTTCATGAAAGGCCAAGGTGTTAGGGTAGGATGCAAAAATTCACAAGGTTTATGCGTCATACCTGCATGTCGTTGACAACTATCGCACTTGGCGACATACCTGATCGCGTCTTTCTTCATTGTTGGCCAATAGTATCCCATGCGCAACACTCTGTTGGATAAGCTGCGTCCTCCTGAATGATTTCAACAAGTGCCTTCATGCATATCCTTCAAGACCTGCCCCCACTGATCCTTTTCCAAACAATGCAGGTAGGGGCCTGCGGCAGACTTTTTGAACAATACTCCTTGAATGAGTATGTATCGCGACGCTTTAAACCGAATTCTGCGTGCCTCTGCCTTATCTGTTGGAAGTACGTCGTTAGCAAGAAAATCATAAAGCGGTTTTGTCCAACTGACACTTACCTCCTCGACGTCAGGGTCGCTCGCAGCTGCGAGGTTACCAACGTTATTAATGACTTCGTGGTTGTCTCGAAGCTGTTCGGCCGTCGTCGCGACAGTATCGCCAACACTCCTAGCGACAGCAGGATTCGCCAGATGAAATATAGGGACGGAAGTAAACGAAATATCCCTTAAAGATGATCCGAGGTTGGCCAATGCGTCTGCCTGCGTATTCTGGTCCCTTGGTATCTGCAAAATGTCAAATGAATTAAACACTTTACTTTTACGCTGAGCTATTTCTAAGTACATGGCCATTTTAGAATCTTTTGCCGCGAATTCGCCCTTGACTTGGCTGACTATATATCAGCAGTGAATCGCTGAAGACTTTCAATGCTTTTGCTCCCATGTCTTCTGCTAACGTCATTCCTGCTATAAGCGCCTTGTATTCGGCTTCGTTATTGGTCGCTCTAAATTCACAGCAAATGGCTCGTACTATCTTGCCCCCTTGTGGCGACTTTAGCACAATGCCCAGACCTGCACCACGAAAATTGGAAGATCCATCAACAAATAATATCCAAGAATCGTCATTTACTTAATTAATCTTTGCGACTTAGTTGTCCGCAAGCTTTTCTAGCTCTGGGCTAAAGTCCGCCACAAAATCTGCCAAAGCTTGTGACTTGATAGCTGTTCTTGGATGAAACTGGATGTCGTACGCACTGAGTGCTATTGCCCACTTGCTCATGCGTCCTGTCAATTCGGGGTGTCGCAAGACAGACTTGATCGGATAGTTAGTCATAACGATAATAGTATGTGTTTCAAAATAGTGCCTAAGCTTTTTAACAGCTACGACTATGGCTAAAATGAGCTTCTCTAATGAAGAATACCTGGTCTCCGCGTCTAGTAGAGACTTACTGACATAGTCGATTGGTACGTGTTGGCTTTCTGCTTCCCGCATCAGGACGGCACTGACGGACACGTTGCTTACCGCGAGATAAAGCTGCAACGTCTCTCCGATGTTTGGCTTCGACAGCAATGGCGGCGACGCTAAGTAGCTTTCAAGTTTCTGCAGCGCATCTTCGTGTTGTTGCGACCAGTCGAAGCCCTTATTCTTTCTTAGGACGACATAAAATAGATGGCATTTTTCAGACGACCGGGATATGAAACGATTCAGTGCGGCTACACGACCGGTCAACTTTTGCACCTCCTTGACGCTTCGTGGAGATTGAATGTTAATGATGGCTTTTATTTGATCCGGGATGGCTTCAATTCCTCGTTGCGTGACGACGTACCCTAAGAACTTCCCTGCAGACACTCCAAATGTGCACTTAGTGGGATTTAATTTCATGCCACACCTTCGCAGGACATCGAAAGCCTCTGACAAATGCTGGATGTGATCGCCTGCTTGCTTGGATTTGACAAGCATATCATCTATATATACTTCCATGGTGTCTCCCAGTTGGTCTTTAAACATTTGATTGACCAATTGCTGATAGGTGGGACCAGCATTTTTCAAGCCAAAAGACATAACCTTATAACAATATATACCTTTATCAGTGAGCATATTCCCCCGGCTCATTCTGCGGGGGAAGATTAGAATATAGTCCCCCCTCCAGCGCCTGGATCCGCTGATAGATCTGCGCCTCGGACTCGGCCGCTATAATATTGCGGTAAGTGCCCAAGGACTCTGTGCTGGAGGAGGACTCCAAAGGTGGAGGACCGCTCAATTCCGACCCACTAGAGCCAGAGGAGACATTATGATGAATAACAGAAGTAGCTGTCACAATGCCTCCTACTAAAGTAAAAAGGGTCTCAAAAAGAAAGGACCGCAAGAAATAAGAGAACAAAAGAAGGAGAAAATGAATAAGTAAGAAAAGACAAAAATGCCCTTTTCTTCGATAAAAGAAAATGCAAAGACAGATAAAGAAAAACAAAATAAGGATAAATGAAAAAGAATGGTGGGTAGTCATAGCTTCTAACTCTCTCTTAATTAACTTCAAGGCTGGTTTGGAACGCTAACGCTGTGGAACATCATAACAACGAATAGGAATGAAACGGCTATAGCTCCTATATAAACTACTGGGAAGATCATAGCGGAAAAATAAGGCTATAAGTAGGCCGTTTTCTATTGCTATAAGGGCTGCTCGCCTTTATACGGCTTGGCTTCGCTATCGCTCCTATTCCTATATAGTGGTCGGCCTAAAAAGCAGTCTTCCTACCATACCGGAATGCCCATTCTCTAGTGCAGGAAGTTTCGCCAGAAGCAAGCAAGACGAGGTCGCTCTGCTTTGTAGACAAGGCTCGTTCCGTACTTGACTTACGAGCTCGTGTAGTACTCGCCTCTATCTCTAAAGGAGCTTATGCACTCTACTTGCTTTCTACTAAACGAGCGTTAGAGCGAGCGAGCGAAGCCTTCTTAGCGGCTTCTCTTCTTCACCCTATTCTTTCATTTCCGCTTAAGCTTCTCCGGTTTGGGGGATTAATTGATTAGATACCCGAGAACCATAATCTTTCCTAGAAACAGCTTCTACGACGATAGGCATAAAAGCATGATTAGTTCCACAAATTTCACTGCACTGACCATAGTAAACTCCTTCTCGTTGTACCAAAATAGAGGTCTGATTTAAACGACCAGGTACAGCATCACATTTGACACCTGAGGAAGGTACAGCCCAACTATGAAGTACATCAGCGGATGTTACAATAATACGTATATGAGTTTTGGCTGGTACAACCAAACGCGGTCTTTTCCTGATCGTTCGGATGCTTCAATATTTGGTTGTACCCGGAATATGCGTCCATGAACGTTAAAAGCTCGTGACCTGCCGTCGCGTCGACCATTGCATCTATATGAGGGAGAGGGAATGGATCCTTGGGACACGCTTTGTTCAAATCTGTGAAGTCGATGCAGACTCTCCACTTCCCGTTCTTTTTGCTGACCACCACGACATTGGCTAGCCAATCTGGATACTTTACCTCACGGATCTTTCCGGTGTCGATCAGTTTTTGGACCTCGTCATTGATGACTTGATTCCTTTCGGGTGCGAATTTACGTCTATTCTGTTTAATGGGCTTGTGACCGGGGTCGACGTTGAGCTTATGCGTGATGACGTCAAGACTGATTCCTGTCATATCCTCATGGGACCAAGCAAAACAATCTTGGTTAGCTTTCAAAAAATCAACTAACTGACCTCGTATTTCTTGCGACAACGTCGCTCCGATTCGAACGACACGATCGAGGATGGATGGATCGAGCATCACTTCATCCACGTCTTGCTCGCTGGGCGCGTCGGGCGTTGATCCATCCTTTAATTGCTAGATGGACGCTTTTTGGGGTTTAAGCGACGAACTATAGCATTCTCTTGCAGATTTCTGCTCGCCCTTTATTTCCTGGACGCCCCACTTGGTTGGAAACTTCAGCGACTGATGATAAGTTGAGGGACGACCTTCATCTTGTGTATCCATGGAGTGCCGAGAATGATGTTATACGCGGACGGGCAATCCACAACGTTGAATCTGGTTGGCAGGTTGATGCCTTTGGCTAGCGTTGGCAATGTGACCTCTTCGACAGTATGTTGGGCCTCTCCACTGAACCCTACCAAAACAGTAGACTTTTTAGTAATATCTTTATCGCACAAACCCATACCTTCGAGGGCACTTTTGAATATAATGTTGGTTGAGCTGCCCCCATCGACTAACACCCGCTTCAACAAGCAATTACTGACAGTCAGGGATATGACTAGTCCATCGTGATGCTCTACGTCACAGACGTCGTTGTCATCAAAGGTTATTGCTATTGCTTCAAGCTTGCATTCCTCCGCTGACCTGCAAGATTTAAAAACGGCGGACGAGGGAGTGCCTTCTCTTGCTAGCCTTTTGGCTGCGGAATACGTTAGTCCACATACATCAGACCCACCAGAAATATAATAACATTGATTACCTTTACGTGCGTGGGCGACGCAGGAGGGTCGGACTGCGTAGTATTCCTACCGAAGGACGCTTTACCTTTGTAGCTCAAGAGGTCTTTAAGGTGCCCCTTATTAAGCATGAACGCGACCTCTCGTCGCAACGCAATGCATTCTTCCGTCTTATGGCCATGGTCATGATGGAACTGACACCACCTTGTTTGATCTTTTTGCGCTTCCGGTCGGTCGCTCTTTTTTGGCCAACGGAAGGGTGCTCCGATTTTGGACAAGGCATTCACGACGCCTCCGACATCGACGGAAAATCCGTAAGAGCCTAGATCTGGGAAGGTCGGCGACTTCGTCCTTGCGTCACTACCAGCATTTTCAACAACGTCAGTAACATTGTTTACCTAGTTTGAGCGACTATATGGGTGGCTTTGCCAATTATTCTTCTTGGGGACGAAAGCCTTCCTGTCAGCAGGGGTCTCTGGTGCACGTCGGGTCGATATGGTGTTAAGGATGGCATCATCCTCCTCTAGTCTCATCTGCGCTAGTGCTCGCGACTTGACTTCATCGAACGTCTGGCATGGATACTTCGTCGCACGGTTGTATAGATTTGATCGCAAGATTAATCCTTTCCTGAAACATTCAATAGCAGTCTTAGTATCAAGATCTTTAATGCTAATCATTTCTTTCTTAAAGCGATTATAATAATCGCGAACAGATTCTTTAGGCCCTTGAACGACGCCATATAGGTCGCTCGTTTGCTTTTCCAGGCTACGTCTGCCTTCGAACTTCTCATAGAACTTATTGACTAGGGTGGAAAAATTGCCAATGCTCCCTGGCTTGAGGGATCCGAGCCATTTGAGAGCGGGACCGGTGAGCGTGGCTCCAAAAGACTTGCACATGTAGGCCTCTACCAAATGCCAAGGAATTGACGCTTGCCATATCCGTTGCTTGTATTGGGCGACATGCTCGCCTGGATCGGCTGAACCATCATAATTAGCAGTGAGGGTAGGCAGATTGAGCTTCTTGGGAACCACGACCCTTGCGATCCTTTCAACGAATGGTGACTCTGCATAACCGTCTGGATGCTCCACGATGCTTGGTGTCGGAGCCCCGGGGAGCTGGGACATGAGCTTCATTAAGCGCTTATTCTGCTTCTCGATCTGGACCATGCGCTTTGCCATAAGATTCGCTTCTCCTTTGTCTTGGTCGTTCTCTCCATTGTTTAAGGGCTCTTCATCCTCGGGCTCTTCGTCATTTTCAGGCTCTTCACTATCTGACTCAGAAAGGTTCCCCATGAAAGCGATGTCGTTCAGATTACCACGACATCGGACTTTCGAAGCGTTGGACGACGCTAATTCTTCCTGCAATTTCTGGATTCTTTCCACTGACGATGTGAAGTCGGTAGCTAGCCGCTCATTGGCTTGCTTCATTTCGAGCATTTCTGCTCTCATCTGTTCATATTGTCTCTGCATTTCCTCGAGGTTAGGTGTTTCTCCCATTTGATGGATTTTGAACAGTAGATGGTCTGGTTATGCCCCACGGTGGGCACCAAATTGTTTATGCTAAAATTTATCACTTACGACGAAATTAAAGTTTGGGACGATTTAACCTGATTATGTTTAAGACAATACGACAAAAGAATGCAATGAGGATCAAAGGGGATGAACACACAAAAATGGTGATGCGGAAAACCCCAATGAAGATGGGTAAAAACCGCGGGTGGATGGAGATCCACCAATCTACTATGGCTCACTGTCTTTCTTAGTGAGTGACTGACGTTACAAAAGTACTTTTCTCTCAAGTGTTCTTCCGATAATATTGCGTAAAAAATGACTAATGATCCTCTACCCTCTTTTGTATGCCCTTTTTTTCCCCTTGGCTTTTTCTCAACGAATACATAATAAATTCACTAATTATTACATTAATTTCGGTCCTTCAATCATGGGAGATCTTCCTCATTAACGCTCCAACGTCATGATCCCTGCTCCTCAACGGCTGAATTTACGCCTCATTACACTCCTTCCTTATTTAGCTAAACTGTTACCACTTAATGCTCTGCTCCAATCTCGCGTCCTACGCTGCGTCTTTAAGTCATAGTTACTTCGTCATCATGTCAGATGGCATCATGTCATCGAGTCATCGCGTCTTTGCGTTAATGTCATCCTGTCAAAAAATTCAGCCATAACAGTTAACAGCTAACTTTTTTCTTATCTTTTGGAATTATGACCCTTGAGTTAACCTTGGTGGAATTTTTTATTTGATTCATTCATGTATTTTTTCTTATCTGTTGATTAGTATTTTTGGCTATATATTTTCACTAACTGCAGTCGCACTATCTGGAAGAGTCCTTTGCTTAATTAACAATTGTCTCATGGACTTTGTGTCACCACGTTTCAACAATTGGTGGCAAACTGTTATGGCTGATTTTTACAGGTTGACGTTGACGTAAAGACTTAAGGACTTTGACGTTAAGACGCAAGGCTAGCTGTGAAAGTGGAATGCAGAGACTAAGTCAATCGGGCAAATAACTAATGTTCCGAGAAAGAAGGACTACAATTTGATCATGTTTGATTAACCAGGCTGCAAGCAAATGTCAGTTGCACGGTTTTAGGAGGCGAATATGGTCAGTTGAGCATAGAAAGGAGAATCTCCTAGATTTAGGGAAACAACCGTTGTGAAATCTTTGCTTAGTGATACAATATTTAAGCACCGAAAAAGCCAACGAGAAACACACGGCATTATTGAGAAAAACAGCATACAAGAAAAAGCTATTCATCATTCTCATTTACGGATTACACTTGTACTTAGATAAAACACATAAGTTGTAACGATTGTTGTTCATCCGGAACGACAATCATCGATAGTAGATTGGTGAAACCATCTCCACCCGCGGTTTTTACCCACCTTCATTGGGATTTTCCGCGTCACCATTTCTTTGTGTCAATCCCTTGAATTCCCCTTTGCATCAATCCCTTGCATCATAAGTTCAAATATCTTGTTCAATCATCCCTAAATTTAATTATGTCGTAAAGGCAAATTATAGTGTTTCTGTCTAGAAATTAAGGATGTTGACTCCCTTGCTAAGGAAATACCGGGTCAGATCTGAGTGTCATGAGTCAAAAGTCCGTACGCCGGGATCCTGCAAAAGGAAAGGTTAAGCTGCCCCGGAGGTGGTTCCGGGATCGCCTCTCCGACGCTCAAGTTAGTGATCAAGCTAGAGAGATAAAGTCTAGAGAGAGATGCTCTGGTTTGTTAGGTGTAACAGCCCGCTCTCCCGAGCTGCTAGCGGAATACACTTAACAACTATAAGCTGAAATCCAAATCTTAATTAATAAAATCGCAGCGGAAAAATATCCTTAATTACACCAATAATTGAACTAAAATTCCCAAATATTATACAACGAAATATCAATAACTATTCTCAAACCAACTATCTAAAATACAAGCTTAATCCTTAAGCCACTATGACACCTTGATCTTTCTCCACTTCGAATTCCGAGCTCTGAATATCAAACCTGCAAATTCAGGGGAAAAATACAAAACAAACACAATTCCAAAATGAGTGGAAAACTCGTAACCTTTACTTCAGCCCGTCATAAACATTTTATTTCTCAAATCATTTTCATCTCGTTACAACGCTGGCATAGCTCACTCTCATAAACAATCAGTGGCAAGTACAGGCTTTGGACAAAGGACAAACGCTGCCTCCAAGGTTCGTTATGGAGCCCAGCAATACTACCCCCAAGGTTCGTTATGGAGCGTAGCCGACAGTATCAGGTCAAAAGAGTAACCATCCTCCACCCATACCTTGCCCACTTTCTATTTTCAGTTCATAAACTAAGCCAGCAAAACATTTACATATTCATATTCATCGAATAACATTTCCAGAATCAACTCATAACATCACATTCATAACTATGGCCATAGTACGAACTTATTTATCGAAAATAAAACAGAAATATTCACACACAAAGGGCATGAGTAAATGATTTTACTGAACATAAAAGTTACCTGAACACAATCCAATTCCTTAGCTCCGACAATAAGAACTTTGAGAACTTCACAACTCCATCACTCTCTTGAAATTAATAACAATCCTTAATCTCCATAACAACGATAAAACTAATTACTAACCATTCTCATATAATCTCAATAAAAGAAACTAATCTAACTAACCTTTCTTTAAACAGCGTACTACACTGATCGAACTAAATTCTAGAACAAAACCTAATCAAACCCATTTACATAATTCTTAAACTTAAAATCAAACATAACCCCTCCAACATCAACACAACAACAACAAACTAACAACCGCGGCACATCACCACCACCACAACAATCCTAACACTAAGAATATTATAACACCACCACCACCACAAATAATAACACCAGCACCAACACCAACACACCACTGAATAACACACCAACCCACAACAATAGAGTAACAACAATAATAACAACAACGAACGATAGCAACAACGAGAATAACATCAACTTAGGCTTCGTATTTGCAAACTCTAATAAGAATCATAAACTGGAATGAATTAGGTTCTACGTTTTACCTCTGCTCATTTGGAGCAGGGACGACACACACGGCAGGGGAGCTCAAAGCTCCAGCGAAGCCACCGAGGTGTTCCGGCGAGGCTGAGCAACAACAACGCGATATCAGCGACAAGATTCCGGCGGTTGTTTGCGACAAAACAGCGAGCATGAACACTGGACAACAACGAGGCACGAACAGGACAAAGAAGAGAGACAAAGAAGATACAGCCGCGGTGACCGCGCAAGGTCGCACGACAGAGGAGAGAGAAAACTCCGGCGGTAAAGCAACAGGAGGTCCGGCGAGCTGGGAATACCAACGAGAACAAAAAGGAGATAGAGAAAATTGGGTTCAGGTTTTTCACGGGGTTGGGGTTCTCTTCTGGGTTTTGGGTTTTGAGATTTTGAAGGGTTTGGGAGAAATGTTGGATTTGCTTAGTGTCATCTAACCGACCGAAGATAAGGGGAAAGGAGATTAATGAGCTAACCGACTTTGGTTTTCAAATTGTGAAACACCGCTCAACTAATTGCACAAACCCAAAATATAAAATAATAATAATAATCTCATAAAATTAAATAAATAAATATATTACAAACATGATAATATAATTCACATTCCATATCTCAAATAAAAATTTCCGAAACATAATTAAATTAATAAACATAATCATCTTTTAAATAAATGCTCTTAAAAACAGGGCTATTACATACTACCACCCTTATTTAAAGTTTCGTCCGCGAAACTTGAAAACAATAATCTAATTAAAACCAAAATCTCAAACTCATAAGATATCAGTCATCCAAGCCTCAATTCTACCATCAGCTTGTGTATCTCCACTTCAACTCAATATCAAAATCGAGGAGCAAAGAAAACAAAAGGGGCAAAAATTTCAGCATAAGATTCATGTCATCTCATTTGCGGAGATCTCGTTTGAAATTCGTTTACTTAACCAAATCATAGAATTTTTCTCAAAATACAACATGATAAACAACACAAGACACTATACCTTTACATAAATGAAATAATATAGCACACGCAAAAGCGCAACACTTATACACTCAAGCTTCAACATTTCTAATTCCCGACCATCAATTCTTAACCACTCATAATCCCAAATCAATTTCGAACTATCCCAAAGACCTTTTATCCTCGCTAGGTAGCCAACTAGGCATACGGTCGCAAGGTTGCTCTGATACCATCTTGTAACAGCCCACTCTCCTGAGCTGCTAGCGGAATACACTTAACAACCATAAGCTGAAATCCAAATCTTAATTAATAAAATCGCAGCGGAAAAATATCCTTAATTACACCAATAATTGAACTAAAATTCCCAAATATTATACAACGAAATATCAATAACTATTCTCAAACCAACTATCTAAAATACAAGCTTAATCCTTAAGCCACTATGACACCTTGATCTTGCTCCACTTCGAATTCCGAGCTCTGAATATTAAACCTGCAAATTCAGGGGAAAAATACAAAACAAACACAATTCCAAAATGAGTGGAAAACTCGTAACCTTTACTTCAGCCCGTCATAAACATTTTATTTCTCAAATCATTTTCATCTCGTTACAACGCTGGCATAGCTCACTCTCTTAAACAATCAGTGGCAAGTACAGGCTTTGGACAAAGGACAAACGCTGCCTCCAAGGTTCGTTATGGAGCCCAGCAATACTACCCCCAAGGTTCGTTATGGAGCGTAGCCGACCGTATCAGGTCAAAAGAGTAACCATCCTCCACCCATACCTTGCCCACTTTCTATTTTCAGTTCATAAACTAAGCCAGTAAAACATTTACATATTCATATTCATCGAATAACATTTCCAGAATCAACTCATAACATCACATTCATAACTATGGCCATAGTACGAATTTATTTATCGAAAATAAAACACAAATATTCACACACAAAGGGCATGAGTAAATGATTTTACTGAACATAAAAGTTACCTGAACGCAATCCAATTCCTTAGCTCCGACAATAAGAACTTTGAGAACTTCACAACTCCATCATCTCTCTTGAAATTAATAACAATCCTTAATCTCCATAACAACGATAAAACTAATTACTAACCATTCTCATATAATCTCAATAAAAGAAACTAATCTAACTAACCTTTCTTTAAACAACCTACTACACTGATCGAACTAAATTCCAGAACAAAACCTAATAAAACCCATTTTCATAATTCTTAAACTTAAAATCAAACATAACCCCTCCAACATCAACACAACAACAACAAACTAACAACCGCGGCACATCACCACCACCACAACAATCCTAACACTAAGAATATTATAACACCACCACCACCACTAATAATAACACCAACACCAACACCAACACCAACACACCACTGAATAACACACCAACCCACAACAATAGAGTAACAACAATAATAACAACAACGAACGATAGCAACAACGAGAATAACATCAACTTAGGCTTCGTATTTGCAAACTCTAATAAGAATCATAAACTGGAATGAATTAGGTTCTACGTTTTACCTCTGCTTATTTGGAGCAGGGACGACACACACGGCAGGGGAGCTCAAAGCTCCAGCGAAGCCACCGAGGTGTTCCGGCGAGACTGAGCAACAACAACGCGATATCAGCGACAAGATTCCGGCGGTTGTTTGCGACAAAACAGCGAGCATGAACACTGGACAACAACGAGGCACGAACAGGACAAAGAAGAGAGACAAAGAAGATACAGCCGCGGTGACCGCGCAAGGTCGCACGACAGAGGAGAGAGAAAACTCCGGCGGTAAAGCAACAGGAGGTCCGGCGAGCTGGGAACACCAACGAGAACAAAAAGGAGAGAGAGAAAATTGGGTTCAGGTTTTTCACGGGGTTGGGGTTCTCTTCTGGGTTTTGGGTTTTGAGATTTTGAAGGGTTTGGGAGAAATGTTGGATTTGCTTAGTGTCATCTAACCGATTGAAGATAAGGGGAAAGGAGATTAATGAGCTAACCGACTTTGGTTTTCAAATTGTGAAACACCGCTCAACTAATTGCACAAACCCAAAATATAAAATAATAATAATAATCTCATAAAATTAAATAAATAAATATATTACAAACATGATAATATAATTCACATTCCATATCTCAAATAAAAATTTCCGAAACATAATTAAATTAATAAAAATAATCATCTTTTAAATAAATGCTCTTAAAAACAGGGCTATTACATTAGGTAAGAATTCAATACCTTCTCATTGATGAGGGGGTTGAGTATTTATAGTGCTTAGGAGCTCCCAGTTGTAGGCTAGCTGGAAGGCACTGACAGCTGGAAAAAGCCACCTTGAATGGGACCCTGAAGGGCTTAGGAGCCTGTTGGGCTTGAGTTTCCTTTAAGCTGGGCAATCCTTAGAAAAAGCCCAAACAATTAGTCCCACGCCAGGAATAGGGAGTTTCGAGGCCTTGCGGAAGCGCTTCCTGTTCGTGGCGGAACCTGAACCATCCCGAGGCTGGACCGACCCGATCTTGGAGGGGAGGGTGTGCCGACCCGGTCTCCTCGAGGAGAGGGGAGGCATGTGCCGACCTGGTCTCTCTTGAGGAGAGGGTGGATGAGCATGCCGACCCGGTCTCCTCGAGGAGAGGGGAGGCATAGGCCGACCCGGTCTCTTTTGAGAGAGGGTGGATTTGTCGTGCCGACCCGGTCTCTTTTGAGAAAAGGGTGGATGAGCATGCCGACCCGGTCTCCTTAAGGAGAGGGGAGGCATGTGCCGACCTGGTACCTTTTGAAGAGAGGGGGAATGAGCGTGCTGACCCGGTTTCCCCGACGAGAGGGGAGGCATGTGCCCCACGCTACCGGACCGAGCTCACGGGACACAGCTCGGACGTGGGACTAATGAGCCCCACGCTTGTCCGAGTCGGTCTTGCTTACTTGGATACTTAGTGATATGATTGATAAACTTGGCCAAGGGGGCCTCCTTGGGCCGACTTGGACAGGAGCGGCTCGGATGAGGGGCCAATAAGCCCCATGCTTGTCCGAGCCAGTCATGTCTCTTCGCTGAGTTACCGGGAACTTGGGAGAGTGACTCGACCAAGGAGGGGGAGCCTCCTTGGGTCGAGTTAGGTGGACGCGGCTCGGATGAGGGACCAATGAGCCCCATGCTTGTCCGAGCCGGTGCCGGCTCTCGCTAAGTCAATCGGGGACTTAGGAGATTGACTCAACCAAAGAGAAGAGCCTCCTTGGGCCGAGTTGGTTGGACGCAGCTCGGATGAGGGGCCAATGAGCCCCATGCTTGTCTGAGCCGGTGCCGGCTCTCGCTAAGTCAATCAGGGACTTAGGAGATTGACTCAACCAAAGAGGAGAGCCTCCTTGGGCCGAGTTGGTTGGACGCGGCTCGGATGAGGGGCCAATGAGCCCCATGCTTGTCCGAGCCGGTGCCGGAAATTTTGAATTGCTAGCGAGAGTGACCGAGCTAGTGATCTTGGTTTATGAACTTGAGCTGATGAACTTAATGGAAATTTGAGCTGATGAACTTGTGGGCCACCTTAAACCCGGAATGTCACGTGGCAATCGTGGATTATTGGGGTGCTAGAAAACATGGTGGCGATTCAACTTCCGGCAATTTATGGCACTTCGTGACTCTTCGCCTTCTTTAGGACCGCGCCTTTGGGTTGCTTTGGGCCATCTGAGAGGCCCATTGAGAGGGCGGAAAAGCAGGTCCCGGTCCATATTTGGATGCGGGACACGGAACCCTAGAAAATCGCCTATAAGTAGGGAGAGAGGAGAGAGATTTGTCACTTTTCTTCACATTTCTCTCTCTCTAGATTTCAAGTTTTCTGCTCTTTCTCTCTCTACTTCCAAGCTCTTTCTCTCTCTAAGTTCGGGCTCCATTTCTTCGTCCGACCAGGTACTCTTCTATTTTGATTTTTCGCTAAGTCTTTTTCTCTTTCTTTTAATAAAATCGGCCGAACCCCTCTTGTTGATAAATAATGGGGAGCTCGTCCGAGTCCGTGACACCTCCTCCTTCACCTCCTTATAATTTAGCCGAGGAGGTGAGGGGTATGGGAATGGTATTGGTGTCAACTTTAATAAGTTGCCCGGATCCCTCGGCTGTGCCTGAGGCGCTTTCCCTCCCGAGTACTCCTTCGCAAGCCGAGGAGGAGGAGGCCGAGGGTGCCGTCCCCCTACCATGGGAGGTGTCCCTGGCCTATCCCTCTTCGAGGAGTTACTTAGACAAATATGTGTCTGATGGTGTAGTTAGGGTAACTATGCCGGGAGAAGAAGGCGAGGCTTCCACGTCCGGGCGTTTCGCGTATCCAGACATAGATCCAAAAGGCGGACCGGGAGCAAAATTCCCCCTTCCGTCGCTAATAAAGGCCCTGCTGGAGGACCCCCGAGGCCAAGCGGCCAAATTTCAGACAAAGGACCCCTTCTTGCTGGTCCGACCCGATGCCAGCCACACCATCTTAGCTCCCCCTCCTGGATGCACGGCCTTTTATTACAAAGCTATGGAGATGGGCTTGAGGTTTCCTCTGACCCAGTTTGAGAAGGACTTGCTGAACGCCTACAATTTATGCCTGGGCCAGTTGTCTCCGAATTCGTGGGGAGGAATTTTGGCCGTTCAAGTCATCTGCGACGTCCTCGAGGTTAAGCCGACCGTTACTCTATGGCATCATATGTGCAAGTTATGTGAAATGACGGCCGGGGAGCATGGTCCTGGTTGGTGGTGCTTCCAGGCTCGGCGGGGCTACTGAACCGTTCTCGACCTTCCCTCTTCTCAAAAGGGGTTCCGTCGAGGGTTTGCCTTCGTTTATTACGGGGGAGAATGGGGTATCCCCACTGTACCTCCATCTGCCGACCCCAACCACTGCTTGAACTTTAAAGTGCCCGAGCTATCGGAAGAGGAAGCCGTGGCCGCAATTTACATGCAGTTGGAGGCCAAGATAATTGATGGGGGAGAGGTCTACGTAGCGGGGAACTAGCTCCCGAGCTGCAAACTTTTTAAGAATGAGAACTTCTTGGCGGCCTTCGGCCTGAGCCCAGCCTTTCCTAAGGGTAACTCGGCATAGGGGGTCTGGTTGACTTGTCTTCTTGCCTTGTTATGCCTTTCTAACTTTTTTAGGCTTTTGCAGAAGCTTCCCTCGCATTCATCAAGGAAACCGACCAGGAGATGGCCGAACGATTAACCTCCGCTGCCCTGAAGGCCGCTCGGATAAGGGCCGAGATGAAGGCCAACAAGATCAACAAGCCCCCTCAGCCTAAGGTATGAATCCTTTACATCCAACTTGGTTTTGCTTATGCTTTACTATCTTACCAACTTTTGGGTTTTTTAGGACCCGTCCAACCCCAAGCCGAAGAAGCGTAAGGAGCGGGACAAGGCAAAGGTCGAGATGACCGAGAAGGCCTTGGCTAAGGCTCGGGCCAAGAAGGAGGCCTCCGCGAAGAAGGCAAGGAAAGAACCTTCTATCGAGGTGAACAGCCGTCGGCCGGTGTCCGAGGATGACAATACTCATATATCCATTTGTGCTTCGAACTTCGAGCCGGTTCACAGTCCGGACCACGTGCCGGGGGGGTCTCAAGCCGAGCAGACTATGCCTGAAGCGCCACTCCCCTTTACCAAACGGTCCAAGTCAGAGAAGAAGCAGAGGATCAGCGATGCGCTGGAACTCCTTTGCACTCAAACCGACCGAGATCATATCAGGGCGGTGATTGGGAGGAACGAGTCGAGCGAGCTCTTTCGCTCCTGGATGGACGTAAGTAACTTTATTAACTTTACATTTTATTTCTTAACTTGCCCTTTTAACTAGCTTCTTTCTTGGCAGTTTTCTATCCGGATGACCAAGGTGGCCGAGGACGGGCTTGCGTTGGTTCAAGAGGTCCAGGGGCTGAAGGAGGCGGCTAGGACGCACTTCGACGAGCTTTTCGAAGCTAAGGAAGGTAAACGTCTGGCCGAGATGCGGCTGGACGAGGTTAATAGAAGATCAACAAGGGCGAGGAAGCCTGGAAGAAGGAGCAGGAAGACTGGAAGCGGGAGAGGGCCAACCTGACAATGGCCAAAGACAATGTTGAATCGGCCAAGGCTACCGCAGAGGCCCAAGTGACTCGGATCCAAGACGACTTGGAGAGAGTTAAATTCAAGCCGGGTGCGGCCGAGGCTCAGCTGAAGGAAGCCAAGGCGAAGGCCTTCCGCTCTCAAGCGGAATGGTTCACTGAGTGGCATGTTTCTGATGCTTGTACGGAGTTCTGCGCCGACGTGGGCCAAGCCTCTCATAAGATGGGCGAGGACGAGGCGCTCTCTAAGCCCAAGGCCGCCCTTGCCGACTCGTGCCCTTCAGCGGACTAGAATTCGGTCTGATCCCGCTATCAAGAGCTCGCTGAGGCCGAGGCCGCTGAGATTCGTACCAAGATGGCCGAGGAGGCCAGCTCGGACGATGATGAAGATGACGATGATGATGATGATGAAAATGCTGAGGACGGCGGAAGCAGCGAGCAGCCTCCTCCTGAGATCGCGGCCGAGCAGCCTCCTTCTGAGATCACGGCCGAGCAACCTGAGGCCGACCCTTCCATCCAGCTTCCTTAGGCTTATCTTCCTTGTCTTTTTAGCTTATTTTGCTAGTGGCCTCTCCGATGGAGTGCTTTTGTAATTTTGGGCCTTTTGTATTTTTGCCTTTATCCATGTATTTTTTGCAAACTTTTGGTTGTGTTTTGCAACTTTGTCAATGAAATACAACTGTTATTTTGCAATTTCACTTGTCATTTTTATCATGCAATTTATTCTTTTGTTATTTGCAATATCACAATTTATAACGGATTGGTTAAGTCTTGCTTGCAACATTTTACAATAGACTGGCTAAGTCTTTCATTTCATGGGGCAAAAACCCGACTTGGTACATGGACTGGTTAAGTCCGAGTTGTTACATTCGAACCTGCTAGCTAAATCCGACTTGGTATCGCCGGTTTTACAATCTGCCCCTATTGCAAGTAACAAGAAGAAATTACACATAGTATCTCTTGAGGTTATCTAGGTTCCAAGGTCGAGCCAGCGGCACTCCTTCAGGAGATTCGAGTCGGAATGTTCCTGGCTTGAGGACCTTGTAACCTTATAGGGGTCGTCCCTATTCGCCCCCAACTTCCCTTTGAGATGGGAGAGTCCGGTAGCTTCCACCTTTCGGACGACCCAGTCACCAAGGCTGATCGGCCTGGGCTTCACCCGCCTATTGAAATGACGAGTGATTTTCTGCTTGTACTGGATGGCTTGCAGTAAAGCGTTGCCTCGAGTTTCGGGCAGCAGGTCTAAGTTGATAGGTTTCTCTTCTTCGTTCCTGTCGAACTCATAGAATGTCATTCGAGGAGAAGGAATCCCTACTTCGACCGGGAGGACGGCTTCGCTACCATAAACCAGTCCGAAAGGGGAATGTCCAGTGGCCTCTTTTACTATTGTTCTAGCCGACCAAAGGACACCGAGTAGGTAATCTACCCATGCCCCTTTAGCTGCGTCAAGGTACTTCTTGATTCCTTTTAGGACAATTTTATTGGCCGACTCGGCTTGTCCGTTGGTTTGGGGTCGGGAGTTAGCGGAAAACCTTGTTTGGATGCCGAATCGGGAGCAGTAGTCTCGGGTCGGCCCGCTGTTGAATTGCCTGTCGTTGTCTGACACTAGAGCTCTTGGTATTCCGAATCGAGTGATGATGTTTCTCCAAATGAACATCTGGACTTGTTTGTCAGTTATTGATGCCAGCGGTTCGGCTTCTGTCCATTTGGTGAAGTAGTCGATAGCCACAATCAGAAACTTCCTTTGCCCGGATGCCGAGGGAAAAGGTCCGAGCAAGTCCATGCCCCACTTATCGAAGGGCAGTACCGCTTGAATGGTGGTGAGGGGAGTGGCAGGTGCTCTCGGTATGTCCGAGTGAATCTGGCAAGAGGGACACCGCCAGACTAGGTCCGAGGCATCGGCCTTCAAAGTGGGCCAGTAATACCCTGCTCTTAATGCCTTTTCAGCTATCGTTCTGCCCCCTTGATGCCGCAAGCCCCTTGGTGTATTTCCCTAAGGACATAGTTTCCTTCCTCGGGGGTTATGCACTTAAGAAGGGGATGAGTGAAGGACTTTTTGTAGAGTTGCCTTTCATGCCATAGGAACCAACCTGACTTATGTTTGACCCGGTCGGCTTCTTTAGGATCATCGGGCAAAAACCCGTCTCGCAGGTACTTCACAATTTCGTTCATCCAGTTCGAGGAACGATTGAGGACAAGCTGTTGTTTGGCATTTATGCTGGGTTCCTTCAGCACTTCCCAAGTTATAGTTCTAGGGGCCGACCCTTCAGCGGAGCTGGCCATCCGAGCCAGTGCGTCGGCCTGTTTATTTTCCGAGCGGGGAATATGGGTGATCCGGAATCCAGACAACCTTCCAATGACAACTCGAGCTTTGGCCAAGTACATTCTCATGTTATCTTCCTTGGCCTCGTATTCACCTGAAATCTGACCCACAATGAGTTGCGAGTCGGATTTTGCTACGATTGATGTTGCTCCTTCAAGGATGCAAAGTTGCAATCCGAGGATGAGGGCTTCATACTCGGCTTCATTGTTGGATCCGAGAAATTCGAACTTAACAGCGTATTCGATTTTATCCCCGACCGGGGGTTAAATGACCAGACCGGCTCCACAACCATTTTTTGTAGAGGATCCATCAACCAGTAACTCCCAATCTTCTTGTGAACCGACCAGGGGTCGAGTTGCGCACTTGGTAATGAAATCAGCAAGAGCTTGGGCCTTGATCGCCCTTCGTGGCTCAAATTCTAGCCCGAAATCAGCTAACTGATCCGCCCAATCAGTCATCGGACTTGAGTGGTTTCTGCTCTCAATGATCTTCCGAAGCGGCTGTCCGGTCAGGACTTTGATGGGGTGCGCTTGAAAGTAGGGTTTGAGCTTCCGACTCGCCATCACTAGGGCAAAAACCATCTTCTCGACATCACTATACTTCGCTTCAGCCCCTCTATAGGCATGGCTGATGAAGTAGACCGGGTGTTGTTTTCCCTCTCGCTCGGCCACGAGGACTGCGCTAAGAGCGTAATCTGAGACAGCCAGGTATATGAACGGGCTCCCCCGGCAAGGGGGAGATCAGTTTAGGCAAGGTTACCAAGTGATTTTTGAGGGAGGCGAAGGCTTGTTCGGCTTCGTCGTCCCAAGCGAATTCTTTTCGCTTCAAGGCTTTGAAGAATGACAAGCTTTTGTCAGCCGACCTGGAGAGAAAACGCCCGAGTGCGGCTAGGCAGCCGGTTAGGCGCTGTACTTCCCGAACATTCTGAGGGGATTTCATCTCTAGGACCGCTTTGATCTTGTCCGGGTTGGCTTTGATTCCTCTCTCATGCACTAGGAATCCGAGGCACTTCCCCCCTTTAACTCCGAAGACGCATTTTTTGGGGTTTAGCATCATTCGGTACTTTCTCAGGGTACTCAATGTTTCTTTTAGATCTGCTGGATGATCCGATTGGGCCTTGCTTTTGACTATCATATCATCAACATATACTTCGATGTTCCGACCCAATTAATCGCGAAAGATTTTGTTGACAGTTTGCTGATATGTAGCTCCCGCATTTTTGAGGCCGAACGGCATCATCTTATAGCAGTAGACTCCCTGTGTTCAAGTTTGTGAAATCCACACACATCCGCCATGCTTTGTTCAAGTCTGTGAAATCCACACACATCCGCCATGCCCCGCTCGGCTTTTTGACCAACACCACATTGGCCAACCACTCCGAGTACTGGCACTCTTGAATGAACCCAGCTTCGAGCAGCTTCTTGACTTCCGCGGCCGCTGCAGTATTTCTTTCAGGACCTTGGTGCCTGAGCTTTTGCTTAATCGGTCTGAACCCCTCTTTGATGTTAAGCTCATGACACATGACTTTTGGGTCGAGGCCCGGCATTTCCATGGCCTCGTAGGCGAAGACATCTTGATACTCTGCGAGCACTTGGATGATATCCTGCCTTGTTTGAGGGTCCATGGCTTTGCCTACCCTGACGGTCCGATTGGGGTCCTGCCCGATCGCGACCTCTTCGTCATCCTCGGCTGGCTGAGGGCGTTCATATTGCTTGGGGTTGTCAGTTATATATACCCCGAGGCCGGTTGAGGGCTGACCTCTTCATACTTTCGCTTTTTCGAGTCCTTTTGGACGTCGTTATTCGAGTCCTTTTGGACGTCGTTATTTTTGAGGCTATTCACATAGCACTCTCTTGCTGTTTGCTGTTTGCTGGTCGCCTTAAATCTTTCCCACCTTTCCGTCATCAGTTTCGAACTGCATGAGGAGCTGATAGGTGGATATGGCGGCCTTAGCCTTGTTCAGCGTGGGTCTCCCCATTATTATGTTATATGACAAAGGGATGTCCACCACCAGGAAGTCGATTGTAGGCTTCTCCCCTTACCTTTTTCACCCATCCAGTGGGTAGCTTTATTGACCCGACCGGGTGAACAGAGTTGCCCCCGAAGCCTATGAGCGGCTGATTCGGGGGGGTGACATCCCGCTCGGTGTACTTCAGCTTCTTGAGGCAATCGAGGGTGATGATGTCAGCGGATGACCCGCTATCTACCAACACCCTCTTTACCCGAGTGTTTGTCACTTTGAGTTCGATGACCAGAGGGTCGTCATGTGGAGTATGTAACGTCCGACTGGGTTCCCCAAAGGTCATGACCGGGCAGCTGGGTCGGGGTAGCTGGACATCGAGCACTTGATGCTTGAGGTTTTGGAGGTGGGCATTGTGTGCTCGGCCGGTCAGGCCTCCCGGCGCGAATCCTCCTGCAATGACACCGATGAACCCTTCAGTGTCTCCGCTGTTCGATGACCCACCTTTTGCTCCCCTTTTCCTCGCTCGAGTGCTTTAAGTAGTGGTTGAGCCTCCCCTGATCGGCTAAACCGTCCAAGGATTTTTGGACCTCCCTGCAGTCTTTGGTGGTGTGCCCACATTCTTTGTGGTAATCGCACCACAAGCTCTTGTCCCTTCGAGAAAGATGTTCGAATGGTGCTGGCTTAGGAAGCCAATTTTTGTTCCTGATGTCGAAGTAGATTTCTTTCCGATTCTTGTTGAACCGAGGATCATTGCCGTTGTCGGTAAGCCGATCCCCTCGGCCTCCCGTTCTCTGATATTTAGGCTGATCCCTGTGGTTCCCCTCGTCTTTCCTTTTCTTGCCCCCTCGTCTGAATGACGACAGATATTCGTTGCTTGGATAAACCTCTGGGCCCTAGACATGGCCTCCGAGAAGGTTTTTACTTCATTCTGAGCCAAAGACCACCTGAGCCGACCTGGTTGAAGACCGGACATGAGGGCGGCAAAAGCAACCGCGTCTTGTAAGTCGGTGATTTTGAGGGACTCCTCATTGAACCTCTTAATGTAGTCCGCCAAGGGCTCATTCTTGTCCTGCTTCACCCCCATGAGGTGGAGGCTGGTCTTCTTTTGCCTCTTTCCAGCGACGAACTGGTGGATGAAGAGGTGCTCAAGTATGGCAAAGTCCGTGATGACCCCGGCTGGGAGCTCTTGGAACCAGTTGAGGGAAAGACCCTTGAGGGTGATGGGAAAGAAGAGACACCAGGTGGCTTCGTAGCTAGTCTGAACGCTCATCTGAGCCTTGTAGCTGGCCATATGATCATCGGGGTCGGTTAGGCCCGCGAATGGTTCGATCAGTGGAGTTTTGATTTTTCCTGGGGTTGGGGTCCCCAGGATTTCCTGACTGAAGGGGATCAGGAACTTGAGCCCCCCTCCAGTCAGCTTAGGCGGCTGAGAATGGGCCGAGTCCCCATGACCCTCTCGGTTATGCGCCTTTTTGTTGAGAAACTCCCGGGCGTCGTAGCCTTGGCTAAGGCGCTTCTTGTTAAGAAAGTCCCGGGCGTCTTGGGGATTCCGACCCGCGCCCCCTCTTGGGGACTGGGATACGTGGGTCTCCGCATGCTGACGGGCCGACCCCTGTCGTGCTGACTTCTCTGTTTCTCGATGACTTGGGTCCCTCGCATCGGATTGTGGCCGGCTAGGCTGCTGATCCCGATTAGAACGAGAGTGTACATCCCTTTGATCCCTTTGAGAGCGGACTATAGTGCGCTCTCTGGGCTCAGGCTGATTGAGTGGGATGAGCTGGTGTTGCCTCTGCTGGAGCATGGCCATCATGTCCATCATACCCTTTTGAAAGGTTTCTTGGAGCTGGGCAGTGATAAGGGCAATGTCGGCCGCAAAGAGCGGTTGAGGCTCAACATTCTGAATTTGTTGGGAGGCTGACCGGGGGTCCAGAGTTTGAACGGTGGGCGACCTCCGACCCGGTGAGGGGATCTGCTCAGCCTCCCTATTATGTGGAGGCGAGTGGCCTCTCTCCGGCCAAGGGACTTGGTCGGAGGCTTGCTTGCCACGGGTGTTTCTGGTTGGTGCCATTGTTAACTGGCGTTCGAAGGTTGGTGATCGAAGCTGAGTAGCTACTGAGGTAAGTCTCAATGAGTGGTGGCGAAGTAACTTTTCGTAATATCCCCACAGACGGCGCCAAACTGTTTCTGTCTAGAAATTAAGGATGTTGACTCCCTTGCTAAGGAAATACCGGGTCAGATCTGAGTGTCCTGAGTCAAAAGTCCGTACGCCGGGATCCTGCAAAAGGAAAGGTTAAGCTGCCCCGGAGGTGGTTCCGGGATCGCCTCTCCAACGCATAAGTCAGTGATCAAGCTAGAGAGATAAAGCCTAGAGAGAGATGCTCTGGTTTGTTAGGTAAGAATTCAATACCTTCTCATTGATGAGGGGGTTGAGTATTTATAGTGCTTAGGAGCTCCCAGCTGTAGGCTAGCTGGAAGGCACTGACAGCTGGAAAAAGCCACCTTAAATGGGACCCTGAAGGGCTTAGGAGCTTGTTGGGCTTGAGTTTCCTTTAAGTTGGGCAATCCTTAGAAAAAGCCCAAACATATAGCATAAACAAGCATCACCAAAATAGGAACATAAAAAGCGGAAGTAAGCCCCTCACTTACAAACGGAAATCGGTGCTCGGCGCACCCACCTTTGAGAAACTATGTTCTACACTACCGAATGTGGGGGAGGGTGACCGTAAAACACGCCTATGACGACTAAGTCTCAGTTGATAGAGTGTTATATATGATAACCCACGGGACGGGAGAGTGGAGACTACGAGACCCACTCTATTGTTAAACCTATGGGGAGGTTGAGTAGGGTTGGGGTTTTTCATAGTTTTTTATTTCGTTGTTTGTTTTGGTGTTTCTTTTTGTCGGGAAGAGAGTGACGCACAACTCTCTAGTGATGAAATCTGAAACTAGCCCGCAATATTGGAAAGAAGAACCAGAGCCAAATGGCTGTTAACTGAGATGGAAGACTCCAACGAAACTATCTTGATTGAAAGGTGATCTGCAACCTTTTTTTGATTTTTATTTATTTTTTAATGAAAAAGAAACGAAGAAGAACAAAGTCGAGAGATACCAGAGTCAAAGGAGAACAGAGCTACATAAATTACACCGCCTCAAAGGAAAAACCAGAGAGTTTGTCGAAAAAACCATTTGCTTTTGTGATTTTTAGTATTGGGATAATTTGTTCGTTGTTATCATGCTTGCATGGTACGTAGCCACCTGGGATATCAAGTGGGTTGATCGGAAATGGTGGGAAGCTACAAAGAATGTCGGTAGAGAAATCAACACCTTGGGTATTGAAACTCCAACCCTTAGTGGGTTGCTCTCATAGCAAGAGATAATTCTCTAGGGTTTCTAGAGAGAGAAATTAGATTGTTTGATTGTAAACGCAACTTCCATAGTTACAAACTTAATACATTCAAAGGGAGAGTCATTTTAACAAGTTACCGATAATATCGAAAAGCTAATCGAAATGAGTATCAATACTTCACTTTTTTGGGTGTGTGATTTAAGACGATTTAGACCTGCAAAACAATTTTTTAAAAAATTGAACGCCACCGAGCGCCCTTTATGGGCGCAAATTTTGAGATGCTGATCAAAATAAACATCAATACTTTAATTTTTGAGCACGAGTTTCAAGGCGATCTTAAACAATACTTTTGACTTTCAAAATGTCTTTTTTTGGGAAAAGCCAAATGCTAGCAAGCGTCGTGAAGGGGCACGAATTTCCAGAAGTCGATCGAATTGAGTACCAATACATTAATTTTTCGGGAACGTGCTTCGATGTGATATGAATGACATTTTTGACCTTCAAAACAACTTTTTCTAATCAAAACAAATGCCAACAACCGCCTTAAAGGGGTGGGGGTGATAATATGGGGATTTAATAAGTTAGTGTTAATAAGGGTTTAACTAGAGTAGATATATGATTTAAATTAGCATTAATTGGGTTAATTAGGTTGATTTTAATTGTTTTATTTTTTAAAATATGATAGTTGATGGAAAACTAGACGACAAGGTCAAATCATGTATTTTCTAAAACCTAAGGGGTATCTTGTGCATTTTTTAAACTGTAGGAGGACCCGGTTTATTTTCGTAAAACTGATAGGTCATGGGTGAAAAATCCGTACTAATAATCAATGTCTTGGGTTGTAACTCGCATCCACTCTTTTTAGAAAAAGTGTACAAACAATATTTTTTGGGTAATGTAATGGCCTGGGCCCTAATGTCATGTGATTCTCTATCCCATTGAAAATCTAGCTTGTGAGAGGGAGGGAGGAAGGGAGCGAGAAAAGTTATATTGATGTTATCATATAGCCATATAGGTAGAAAACCTCACATAATCAACTATATTGCCTTGACAACTTTTTGAGGCGGCTAAGTGGTTGAAATACACTTTGCTTATCAACTTCTATACTACATCTAAAGATACTGCCTCTATGGTATTGGTAAATGTACATGTCATGCTCTATGAATCCTATTAATTCCTACGTAATTTCTACCTTCTCAAAAACGAAACTTTGACGCACACTACCTCATCTAGGATATAAGGACATGATATACAAGAAAAAGGGGACCAAAGTTTTGCTGCCGTATCACAGCAAGATTAGGCATCAACTGCAACGATGGTTGGACCGACGCAACAGCATGGAAATGCAAATCCTTATAATGCAGAGTTTCCCCCTTTGTTGCCTTGCCCATATCTTCCACTTATATAATCTTCCATTCATGTTTCCAGTGTCCCTACCTTAAAGAATATATGTATGTTATAGAAGGTTAGATATGCCTCAACTTCCTCATATCCTTTCCCATATATATACACATATCATGAACCAAGAGATGAGCTTGTAATGGAACCAACTTTAGCTTATGGACTAGATGTTTTAAGTCCCCACATCATGTGTGACATTACTTAAGGCTCCATCAATTGTCTTGCACAATGTGGCTTATGCTATAACTTATTATATTGTTAGTTGTTACACAGTCCTTGAGTGTCTTATTATTAATCTCATTCAACAGTTTTCTGAAAAGGATAGTGTTGAGCTATAATTGACATCATAAACCCCGGTCCATGTATAGACCCTCTCATATTTGGTGTATGCATAACCCACTCACATTCTCCATCCATGTAACTTATGTTCTAGGTTCACCCTGTCTGCATGCGAGTATAGAGAATAACTTATGTTAAGCAAATATAAGAGTACTCAATATGAGTAAATATTTTATACATAATTAAACTGTAGGTATCTTGTGAACCCTATTTTTTTTTGGTGAAATAAGAATAATATATGTATTAAGAGTTCATACATACTCAAAATACGAAAATTAATTCATTCTGTAAACAGTAGCGAGGTGGTTCACCTCCACTCAGTTTTCCTTCTCTTTTCCTGCTTTTTATCCATAAGTATCTCGCCCCAACATTTAACTCAACTATCTTTTTTCCCCCCAATGGTGAGATTGATTCACTTCTTTCTCTCTCCTAATCTTATTATTTCATTTTAAACTATAATTAATATGAACTAATAAGGATTTTTAGTGGCATAAATAATGGTACAAATATATAGGACACGTAATATATGTTTTTGTATTACACTTCACCATATATTGTTGGAGTTTATAAGAGTTTATAGTAAAAACTCAAAGTTTGCTTCTAAAGAATATGAAGAGTCTATTTTATCTTTTATTTCATATTGAAAGAATAGAAGGAAGACTAAGTTTTATAATGATTACTCTCCTCTATTGTTTTAAGTTGTGTAGCAATGAGACTTTTAGTGGGTATGTAGTGATTATTGGTGTTACTACACGCGGGCGCCGCCCGCCTAGTCCGGGATAGAGCATTAGGGAATAAACTTAACTATCTTTTTGAGTTAATTATTTGTCAGCATTTAATGATCGTTTTTATCAGTCTTAAGTTACCGTTTCTTCCCCTGATCTCTCTCTTAGTATTTCGGTTTTTTCCTAATTTCGCTCCTGGTCCGCTACCATTATTCTTCTCATTTGTTGACCATTTTTCCTACGATTTCAGCCATATTCTAATCTCATTTGGTTTTCCTCTCGCTATAAATACTAGTATTTTGGTATTTATTGGCAACACACATAAACAAACAATCACATCTTCTTTTCTCTTTCTTTCTCCTCTATTATGCTGGACAATATTCAAAATCGTTCTCAATCTAACAAACATTTAACTCAACTCTCTTTTTCTCCAATGGTGAGATTGATTGCATTTCTAGCTAGCACCCACTCCATCTCTTCCATACATGATCTTGCTCTTATAGCTTTACCATGGTGGACAATGTGTTTTCTTAGTCTTCAGAGACTTGTCTCATCACCTAAAACCAACCATTACACATGCTCTCAGATATTAAAAGTTCGATGATGGTGAGATACTGGGAAAAAGCATGGATTTTTGTTGGTGGCCTGGTCTAGAGTAGGTAGCGAAGTGAGATACAGATCAAATTATTGAATTTTATTGAACTTGAGAGTTTAATTATTGACATAAGTACTTCTAAAATGTATGCGGATAGATGCGACTCAAGGTCCAAAAGGCCGAGATTCGTTGTCTTAAAAATGATACTCGGTCTAAAAACTGACACGTGGATATGCACAAATCTAGATAATATGTATCGGCCTAGTGGTTAAAATTGGTAATAAATATAAAGAAATCGCAACCATTTGTCCACTGACTTTTAATTGATATGTCAAAAATTGGGGTGTAAAACTTCCGTCTCACAAATATATTAGAAAAGTGCGTCACACCAAATATATTTTCTATATGTCAGAATAAATTCAAGTTTCAACTTTCAATAGCAATTGAGAGTAGCAAGCAATTGTAAAGTTCAAATTAGGAAATTTTGTGAATAAATACCACATCTTGAACACTTATTTTGAAATAAATACCTAGATTGTTTGATATTATATATATATATATATATATATATATATATATATATATATACACTAGTGAAATTAACTTTTTACCTTTCATTAATCTCCTCCACCACCACTAAGTCACTAACACCAAAATCCCACGAAACTCACTACCATTCCGAACCACTTCTCGCTCCTAACCACCTTTACGAAGTGTGGTTATTTTGTAGTTGATTAGTATCGTGGGGTGGGTTGATTTTTTGATGGGTGGAGGTGATGGTGGTTTCGTAGTTGGTTAGGGTGTTGGGGTGGATGATTTTTGAGTGGGTAGCAGAGGTGGTGGTGGTGGTGGTTTTGTAGTTTAATTTGTTGTGGTTGAGGGTGGGTTGATTTTTGGATAAGTGGGGTTGGTGGTAGCGACAACGATAGAAAACATAGTTGTTGCATGTGATGGGAGAGGTGGTGGTGGTAGAGGAAGAGCAAAATCGTAACTTTAAGTGTCACTAATGGATTAGAACTAACTTTTTTTTGCAATATTCCTTTAAGTAGTAGTGATTCCTAAAATTAATTTAACTTGGTATATATTATATCAATTAAATTTCAAATAGCCTAAGTATTTATTTCATAAAAAAGTGTCTAAAACATAATATTTATAGACAAATTTTCCTTATGTATTGCCTTAGGGAAAACGAGCTTAATTGAGAACTATTGTTCATACACCCTAACAAAAGGTATAGTAGTCTAACAAATGCTTTTCTCCTCAAATAACATATTCCACATTATAAACTATCTCTAATTAAAGTTATTACAGTGTTCATGTTTGACAGTAGGTTGTTAACACAATAATTTATGTACACTCTTGTTGGTTATGCTACAACCTACAAGGTTTATAGACTCAGCTTTGTTAGCTAAGTCTTATCTTTAAACCTGATTGTCCAACATAACCCTACCTTATCGCCTGTCGTCTTCACTATTCACGACAAGTAAATCTGTTTATCTTTTGATTTGTTTTGCAAAAAGTTTGTGGACAGAGACGTGGTGTTTTGACTTCTTCCCAAGCTCAAAAGTTAAGAAGCTGCTCCTAAACAAGTGTGAACACAAAGTTGAAATCATACATTGTCTAATAACATCTTCTACTGTTTGTCTGTTCTCATCTTCTTTAACTGTTTTTTAGGGGACGCTTCTCATCTACTTGTTGAAAGCCACAACCATCAATGTTACATATGGGCCTAGATAGCACTTCTCATAAGAAGAGAAAGTACATTTTACAAAACCAAGAAGGTTTTACCAAGGGTTGTTTTGAAGATTTTGGGATTCCTGTTTTAAAATGAAATCAAATCCCCAAATTTATAAAAAATAAAGATGAATGTTTGGGGGTATCAAAGATGAAAAGTTGAAAATTTAAAGATTGATCATTGAGAAATTTATTAAGAGTGAAAAACAAGGTGATTTACTCAAATATGAAGTATATTTATAAAAAAATAATATATTTTAGGCCTCTTATCATTTTGGGGCCTTGTACGGTTGGGCTCCTTGTTCCTTGTACATCCTTATGTACCCTTCTGGTTCCACCTTAAATCATACGACAATAAGGGGACTAGACCCTTTGCCTTATAATATGAGCTGATTTCTCTTCACTACTACAAAAGAGCCTAAACAGACCCCCTAATTTCTCATTTAGAGACCACATGAGAGGTGGTCTTTACCTCATAGGTCTCTCAGGATAAATAATCACTTATTGCGGGTGGTTTCTTAATTTGATAGAAGTGACCACTTTCTTAAAAAAAGTGGTTATTTATGAATTTAAATAGGAAAAAAAGAAGAAGGATGAAACGCCACATTTTTAGGTGGTCTTTTTTTATCTTACAAAGAAATTATTTTTTATATATAGGTGGTCTTTTTAATCATTCCTGAAAACACCACCTGAAAGGAAAAGGTAGTCTCTTTAAAGTTATTTTTTTGAAAAAAAATACAGCAATATTTCAAGAACACAATTAATCAAGAAACTGGATTTCCATTTTTCCAACATGATGAAATCTTTCTTAAACCGTTTTAAGAACTCTCATTCTTACAAAGATTTCTACACATATTGGATTAAAACCTTAAAAGTTCAAATCATAAGTTTCTACTTTATGATTTTGAATTTTACAGTAAAGATAATGACTTTAATTGAATAAAATATTTGAATCATAATTTCAGGAATCATTTATAACAAAAATTCTACCTTGTGCGATACCGAAGGGACGAGATTGAGTCTGCTCCATCAGAAAAAACCTAAAAAATCTCAGCTGAAGTATAATTTATATATTTATGATTTGAATTGCGAAATTTCTAAAGTTGGAAAAATTCAAATCTAGTTCCTCGAATCTTCTATTACTACGAATCAAAAGAAGTCGAGCAAAACAAACTCAATACCCGATCTGACAAAAACATAATTCAACAAACCAAAAGAACAAAAATCAAAAATTGAAGATTACTGTAAAAAAATCAAATACCCTCGTTCGTACATACAAAATTCACCCATGACGTTTACAATCAAGAAAAGAAAAACTAATTACATATTTTAGGGATTCCAGATCTGGGTGTTCCTTCTCATCCCCTATCACCATCGCTTCCTTCAAGCGACGACCGACGGGTGAAGATCTTCGCTTTCTTCAAGCAACGAGGAAAGGAATGATGGCTTGATGTTCTTGGCATTTCTTTCGATCTCCAGCGTCAAGCTCTTCGCCTTCTTCAAGCAGCGAAAACAGGATCGAGGAGGAAATTAAAACAGGAAAATCTGTGATGATAATATCGGGTGCCATCCTCTATTATAAAGAAAACATTAGCGTACCCTAGGTATTCCTTATAATAGAATGCAGAATACACCCCGACCCTCTAACCCAAAAACATATATATGCTAATGTGTTACTTAAGGAAAAATAACTAGTAAAAAAAACTGATTTTTAGAAGGAATCATTTTTTTTAAAAAAAAAAGATTTAAAAACCAAAATAACCACTTGATAGGAATAAGAGGTTTATTTCATATTTGAAATTTCTGAGAAGGTGAAAAAAGACCATCTTTTCAAAAAGTGGTCTATTCTATCATAGTATAAGAGACATCTTCTCTAACAAATTAGGTGTGTTTGGCTAAATAATCACCTATGTCATCAATGAGGTCTCTTATGGGTGTTTCCTTTGCACATATTTGTAGTAGTGCTTCTTTTATCAATGTGGGACACTCACATGTGTTGTGTGCTAAATCTTAAACAATTGAAGACTCACGGGAACCTATTATATATGAGGTGAACTAGCAATGATTATTAATAAGGGTTTGTTTGGTATGAATGTCATTAAAAACATTTTTCAATGGAAAATAGTTTTTTCATGAAAAATGCAAAGGAAAATTGATTTTCCTTTGTTTGGTTCGATGGAAAACTATTAATCTAGAAATAGGAAAATTGAGATGTTGGAAGTTCTTAGAAGAAGGCTAATAGTATTCTATTTTACAACTGAAAAATAGAACAGTAGTGTACTTTTAAAGACTAAAGCAAAATCAATAAGAGCACAATACCTTTGTTTATATAGAAAATCGGGGTGGTGATTTTTCAGAAACCAATATCTCACTTTCATAATTCAAGACTAGAATGCAAAAGTATAAACTATTGAAAGAAATTCTACATGATACCTCTATACTTTTGACTTTTTCATTCGGTATCCAAAATTATTTTGGATTTTACATGGTAGCACTGTAGTTTATACTAAGTTTCTACAATAGCATTAAGTTCAAAAAATGTTAGTTGAGAGTTATATAGCTTAAGGGTTTGTATCGTTTGCATGTCTCGGTTTGCATTTTTTATTTTCAGTGCCAAAAAAAGCTCGGTTAAGGTTTTGGGTATCATTTTAACCACTAGAGCCAAATTTCAAGTTCAAATTGGCAAAAAAGTCTTAAAACACCTCGTTTTACGTGCGAGGAAAACTAGTTATTTCTCAATTTTGTAAATCGAGGCGTTTCTGGTCACTTTTTTCAATTTCGGCGTCAAAATATTAATATTTGAGAGCGAAAATTCCCCCCTCAAAACTTTACCTGATCGATTTTCTTGGTGTGCAAATCGCAAAACAAGGCAAATCCCAAATCCTAATTAACCCAACAAACCTTTCATTCAATGGAATATTACGGTAGAAAATTAGCCCAAAGTACAGTGATACCATGTAGAATTCAAAATAATTTTGGGGTACCAAATGGAGAAGTTCAAAGTACAATAGTACCATGAAGAATTACGAAGGGAATGGAATACTTTTTTCCACCTTACTTCTTCTTTTTAAATTGATTGTCCAACGAAACAACGAAAAATGAGAATTCTTTTTCATGAAAAACCTATTCCTACACTCTAAGACAAACAAAGCCTACAATTCAAATGACTTTTTCATTTGAGAGATGACTCCAAGTTTTTTGCAATAAAGTTTTTACGGTATTGTAGGAATGATATTAGAATTCTACCGTTTGAAAGACTTGTTGACTTGTTTATTGGTCTTTAATACTACCTCCGTTCTTTTTTAGTTGCAACGTTTGACAAATTGCACTATTCATGTTCTCTTATTTGAGCACATTTATTGATTTATATGTTAAACAAAATATAGTCATGTGGGGTCTTGTTTGATTCGTTTCGATGTAAGCTTTCATAATATCAAATTTTTATAATTTTTACTTACATACAATTAGAGATAAACGGTTTGAAATTGTACATTGGCAAACGTGAAAGTCAAAACGTTGCAACTAAATAAAAACAGAGGTAGTATTTCCTTTAAGAAAGAATATATATTGAATTAGAATATTTTAACGTCATATGGGATATTCAGATTCCAATTATGTAATCTATAACTATCTCTATAATAGTATAAAGCAATAAGGATTTTACCACGTGGCAATTGCAAGGCTTTATTGATTTGCTGACGTGTCAATTCTATAAAATACACTGCCTCGTAGGATCCAATAGTGCTCACTCTTTTTTTGGTTTTGTATGAGATTTTAATTGTATAGCAATCACGACTATTATGGAAAGTATTCCAGAAATACAGATTCAATTTGGCGTAGATCAATATGATTGAACTATTAAACAATGCTCAAAATCACCATAAATTTAGGCGTTAATTTATCAATTAAATCTAGACATATCAAATCCACAAGATTCTTATACAATATGGCAGCTACATAATGAACCACAAATGCCAAAAAATTGTGAGAAGAGAAACAAATGGCCAACGAATATCAATAGTGTTCCAATTCTCAAACAATCTACCACGCCTAGAGCAGTAAGGCAACAACAACGGAGGAACAACAAAATAAAATACAAGTTTGTAGGCCTGTTAGGAACCGCATGCAATACCGGTGATAAATCCGGCTCGATGGCCGCTAAACAGACGGAAGATTAATAGTTGTGATTAGTAACGATAAGTAAGTGATTAATTTAATTGTTGGCTAATACTAGTGATTATTGCATGGCAATATTGATTATATGTTGTCTAAAGCGCGAATCTTCAGCTCTACGGGACGACGTGGCAGCTTACATATGTCAAAAATCTCCTGAATACCGACGCCACCGTCCTTCCAAATAGGTGTGTTATGCTGAAATAGCTTCTCACGAGTGCACTAGAGGATATTCTCTAATCGAACATACAAATCAGAAGATGGTAAAGCACCACTCACTGTGCGACCCTCAATAGGAACTTCTATAATTTGCCAAACATCGTGCAACATGATCGTCATCTCTCCGAAAGACAAGTGAAACGTGTTCGTGTCGAGCTACCAACATTCTACAAACATTGAATCAATGGACAAGGTGCGAAAAAATAATATGTGACAGATGGTAAGACCAGACGCATGTACATGCTCCTGCGACTGCTAATTGAACTGTCAATTGGTCAAAGCGTCAAACACAACCGAACGGTTATGACACATAATAACCCCATGAGCCTCCGGATTATCATAGATAGAGGAGCCGATTTGATCCCGACAAAGCGCGCCCCCAAGCATAAAGTCGGTAACTAACAAGGAAGTATCACTAGCAGCTCTAAACCTTGCTTGCAATCCAACTAGGTCCGGAACCGACGATTTCGAAACAAACCAACCTCCTCTACCCTTCCTCATAGTCACACGGGATGTGGCTTCAACAACCTCATATGCAGCAATGCTCAAAGCATTTTCTAACTCCTCCTCGTTTATGGTATCCTAACCTGGACTGTGAGGCGCATCCTCAGGAATAAGAATCGGCCTAGCCCGATCTTGTGCCCTTTCCCTTCAAGTCGAAGCACCGACACCTCGAGATCTAGTGTGTCGTGGCCCAGAGTCCTCAAGACCCACACTATCGTTGCCTACATTATCGCTGCCTAAAACCCTCGATTGAGCCTAATTATCAATTATGTTAATTAGTTATTATTTATTCTATTTAATACAATAGTGGCGCTTGTTCGTCCCTATTATAATGTAATACTAGTAATTCTAACTAACCAACATTGATCACTAAATTGTCGCATAACATGCTAATATCACTAAATATTATAACATAATAGCATGCTATATTATCGAATACAATTAGAAATTATAACATGCTACATTATTAAATATAATTACAAATTATAACATGCTATCAACATTAGCGAATATAATTACGAATTATAACATGCTAATATCACTAAATATTATTATAACATACTAACATGATAATATTATAAATATTAGATTATACCATACGAGCATGCTCAAAAAATTAAAATAATTTATAATTATTGACATTCTAATAATTTATTCACTAAAATTAAAACAAAAACTAACTTGAGTTGGTGCTTCTCTAGTTTCCTTCGCATTATTTCTTGGGCCCATGCTCCTCAAATCCGGTCAACTCGGGGGTATTGGTGGTGGCGAAGGTGCTGAACAATGTTTCCGGCGAAAGTGAGGTGTATGTCGTGGTTTTCGCGGTGGTGATTGGGATGATGGTTGGGGTGAGGTAAGAGAAGAGTGAGAGTGTGAGTGAGAAGGACAGGAAGAGGAAGAGGGGGAGTGAGTGGGAGAGTATGGGAGAGGTGATACATGTAGAGGTGGTTTAGGGATGTATTGGAAAAAATATGGACATCAATTTGTAGCATATACAAACGGTAAATAGTAAAACCTGAGTTCAACCATTGGCTTTACTCTCACTATATATGTTAGATTACTTTTAAGACTCCTTTTAAAAACATAGGCATATTTCATAATATAATCCAATTATGTAACGGTAATTATTGATAAATATAGAAAAAGAGAAAAAAATTCAAATGTAAACACTAAATATTACACAAAACTTTATCGTAAGACTGTTATAATTCATCCATTTAAGGACAAATCCTTACTATAAAGTACGTTAGAAAACTTTTAACATCTTTTATTTTCAAGTTAAAAGTTTTTTTTGCATATTATTTAAGTTATTATAAGTTTGCTTTACCTAATAGAGTAATAGTTGCTGACAAATTATTATTCCGATCCACATTATTTTCTATTTTGCATAATAAGATTAAAAATAGGTCCATGTAGAGATATTCCACATCGAAGTATCTAAGGACGATGATACCATTTTTTTTTTCCTATTATTGTGTCTAATAATATTTAGATCCATCACCTATCCCCATCCACCTCAAATGATAGAAGTATCCTCTTAGAAGTAAGCTAAGGTGAGAAACAAACGAAAGAAAAGGCAATTAGCTTAGAGAGAGAAACTCCCCCTTCTCTCTAGGTTTTTGAATACTGGAATTACTGTTTCATTGAGCCTCAGCGTTTTGCTGGACGATGGCGAAAGGTTCAAAGAAGGGTAATAACAGTAAGAAGAATCATTCAGGCAAGAATAAGGGGATTCATCTTCAGAAGGGTAAGGTGGTAGGGATTCCTCAGTCTGGGGATGCAAGGAAGAAGAGAAGTGTTAATGAAATTCTTGATGACAAGGCTCTAAGTTGGACATCTGAGGACGATGAGCTGGAATCTCATGCTTCGATAGAAATGGCGGCTTCGGAGCAGGATCGAGCTAGTTTTGAAGCTGGGAAGTGTATGGTAGCAGATTGGGTTGCTTCAGTGAGGACACCACTGAGACCATCAGGCAGTGGACCTGTGCAGCCGTCTCCTCACCCTATGCAGCAGCTGGCTAGTAACCCAGGTAACTCTAAATCTTGGAGTTCTTTGGTTAATAATAGGGAAGATGGCATAAACTTAACTCCAGGGGAGAATGCTGAAGATACTCCTAATGAGGAAGAAATAATACGGATAACAGAGGAGGATATTCAATCGGAGGTTGAGTATTGGAAGACTGCACTAATATGTTACATTATGGGGGTTAAACCACCGTTCAGAATCATAGATGGATATATTCGACGAGTGTGGGGAAAATTTGGGGTGGATAAGGTTGCAATGGGTGAAAATGGAGTTTTTGTGGTCAGATTTCATACTATGGAGAATAAAAATAGAGCTCTAGAGAATGGACCTATACTGTTTGACAGAAAGCCAGTCATTATGAAACATTGGGCACCAGATGTAGATTTGAGGAAGGAGGATGTCAAGGTGGTTCCAACTTGGGTTAGATTGATCAACCTGCCATTAAAATACTGGGGCCAGCAAACCTTATATAAACTGGTGAGTAAGGTTGGGAAGCCTATTAAAACTGACAGGGCAACTGCTCATAAGGATATAATAGAATATGCTCGTGTTCTTGTGGAGGTCAGGGTGGATCAAACTTTCCCTAAAGAAATATCATATGTGAATGAGAAGGGGAGTGTAGCTATACAAGCTGTACACTATGAGTGTAAGCCTATCACTTGTTTGGAGTGTAAGGGTATAGGGCACACGCAGGAGGAGTGTAGACAAAAGAAAATTGAAGTGGCAAGAAGGGATACTGTGCCTAAGAAAATATGGGTTCCAAAGAAAGTGGTAGTTGGAAAAGTGAGTGAGACATATGGAGCTAAGGAGAGGCCTATTCCTCAAGTGACAACTAGCAATGGGTTCTCTTGCTTAGCTACAATAGTAGAGGGTCCTAGTGAAGGGCACTTAGAAGAAGAGGAAATACAAGGCCAGGAGACCCTGGATAGGCAGGTTCACAAGACTGCTGAGGTTACTGATAAAAGGCAAGAAGAAGGGAAGTCCATCTCTCCTAATGGATAGATTGGGGTTCTGGAACACCAGAGGCCTTAACAACCCCCTGAAACATGGTGATGTCCGATGGTTTTTAAAGCAGAATAAAATAGGGTTGTGTGGGCTTCTGGAAACTAGGGTGAAGAGTGGTAATTTTCCTAAAGTATATTCTAGAGTGTGTGATGGGTGGAGTGTGGTGACTAATTATCAGCAGCATAGAGGAGGCAGAATATGGGTAATTTGGTTACCAACTGTGTTTCACTTGGATGTTATTGAGTGTCATACTCAATTCATTCACTGTAGAGTGGAGCATAGATCATCTAGGAAAAGCTTTTATGTTACCTTTGTGTATGGCATGAATGAAGCTCAGGATAGAGAGAAGATGTGGACAAGCCTTGCTACTGCTAGCTGTAAGGTGAAGGAAGCTTGGGTGCTTGCTGGTGACTTTAACAATGTATTGCACTTAAATGAAAGAGTGGGTTCTGCAATTACACTGACAGAAGTGAATAACTTTAGGGAGTGTATGAGAGTTTGTAAACTTAATGAACATAAAACTGAAGGGCCCTTTTTCACATGGAGTAACAAATAGGAAGGAGTAGGGAGAGTTTGGTCCAGAATTGATAGAACCATTGCTAATGATGAATGGGATGCTACATGGCCTAATGCTGTTGCCAAATTCGTGCCAGAAAATGTTTCAGATCATTGTCCATGTGTGGTGTATCTTGATAAGGCTGAGGATGTGAGGCCTAAGGCTTTCAGATTCTTTAATATGTGGGCTGCTGATGATGATTTCATGCCTAGGGTGCAAGAAGTGTGGACTGAGGTTGTTTCAGGGGTGCCTATGTATAAGGTGGTAGTGAAATTGAAGAAATTAAAAAAAGTTTTGAAGGAGTTAAACAAACGGAACTATAGTAATATTGAGGGTGCTGCTGCTGAAGCACAGCAAACAATGATCACTCTGCAGCTAAAGTTGCAACAGGAACCTACTGATGTTAGGCTGCACAAAGAGGAAGCAGAAGCAAGAGTGAAATATAATACATTACATAAAGCCAGATGTAGTTTTTTGCAACAGAAGGCAAAACATGAATGGATGTGTAAAGGTGATTTGAATACACATTACTTTCATGCGTGTTTGAAGAAAAGGAGAATGCAGAACCAAGTTAGCAGAATACAAGATACACAGGGAGTTTGGAGAGAAGACAAGAGGGGTATTGAAGAAGCTTTTATGCAGTACTACCAGGAACTCCTTGGCACAACTACTCCAATGTAGGCTCATGTAAGCAAGACCATTCTTCAAGAAGGCAATATGTTAACAAGAGATCAACAAGAAGAGTTATGTGCTACTGTCACTAATGAGGAAATTAAGGAGGCCTTGTGGTCCATTGGAGAGAACAAGGCTCCTGGTCCTGATGGCTACAGCAGCTGTTTCTTTAAGAAAGCCTGGAATTGTGTTGGTCCTGAAGTATGTAATGCAGTGAAGAATTTTTTTCAGACAGGAAGGTTACTGAAGCAGGTAAATGCTACAAATCTATGCCTTATTCCAAAGGTTGATCAGCCTATTGATGTCACACAATTTCGCCCTATAGCTTGCTGTAATGTGCTTTATAAAATTATCTCTAAATTGATGAGTAATAGGCTATCCAAAGTACTACCTAGTATAATTGATGAAGTTCAAAGTGCCTTTGTTGCTGGAAGGAAGATTATGCATAATATCTTAATATGCCAAGATATGCTGAAACAGTATAAAAGGTCCTCTCAACCTCCTAGGTGTACTTTGAAAATTGATTTAAGGAAGGCCTATGATTCCTTAAATTGGGAGTTCATTAAAGAACTATTGGAGGGGCTCCAATTCCCCTCTAGATTTATTGAATGGGTCATGGAATGTATGACAAGTCCAAGTTATTCTCTCTGCATTAATGGTGAAACATGTGGCTTTTTTAAGGGCAAGAGAGGACTCAGGCAAGGAGATCCTATCTCTCCTTTACTGTTTGTAATTGCCATGGAGTACCTGACCAGATTGATGAAGAAAATGGGGAAGAAAGATGGATTTGCCTTCCATCCCAGATGTAAAGATCTTAGATTAAACCATCTCATCTTTGCTGATGACTTGATGATGTTTAGTAAAGGTAATGTGCAATCAGTTGTACTCATGGTGAGAACCCTCAAAGCTTTTGCACAGGTCTCAGGACTTCATGCTAGTCCTTCTAAGACTGCAATCTACTTTGGAAATGTAAAGGAGGAAATTCAAGAAAGGATTGTCCAACTCACTGGGTATAGAAAAGGTCAATTTCCTTTTAGATACCTAGGAGTTCCTATTACTTCAAAAAGGCTTAATGTTGCTGATTGTGATGTTTTAATTGATCGAATTCTGAGTAGAGTGATGTGTTGGAGTTCCAGACATCTTTCTTATGCAGGAAGATCTGTACTGGTTCACTCTATCCTACTGAGCATCCACACATACTGGGCCCAGGTGTTCATGTTACCTAAGAGTGTGATGAAAAGGATAATTCAAATCTGCAGAGCTTTCTTATGGGAAGGGAAAGTGATTCTCACTAAAAGTCCTCCAGTTGCTTGGGAATGGGTTTGTAGGCCCAAGATATATGGTGGTCTTGGTACTCATGACTGTCTCACATGGAATACAGCAGCCCTAGGGAAGTATATATGGCAGATAACTCAAAAAGAAGATGTCCGATTAAATGGGTGCATAGTGTATATCTTAAAGGAGCTGACTAATGGGAGTACAAGGCTCCTAATGCTGCAAGTTGGGTATGGAAGGTGATCTGTAGAATCAAGGAGGTGTTTAAGAGTGCTTATATGCAGAACAAGTGGTTAAACTCAGACAAAAAATACACTGTGAAGTTGGGTTATGAATGGTTGAAAGGCCCACAAATGAAGGTGGGTTGGCATAACTGGGTATGGAGTCGTCTTAATGTTCCTAAACACTCATTTATAGCTTGGATTGTCATGTTAGGCAAGCTGAAGACTAGAGGAAGACTTAGAGAAGCAGGTGTTATACAGGAGGGGTGGTGTCCTATGTGTGCTAATGAGGAGGAGACATCTCAACCTATTTTTTAGATGCCCTTGTAGTAGGGCTATCTGTCATGGTATAATGCAGTGGATGGGGATAAATATCAGCCAGTAGGAAATTCTTTACACATCATGGAAGAAGTGGGGCAGAAAGTTTAGAACTAAAAAACAGCAACAAGCCAGCTATGCTGTATTAGCTGCGATGGTGTACTACATATGGGAGTGCCGGAATCATGCAGTATGGAACGAGGCTGTGAGAAGACCTGAGACAGTTATCAAGGACATCAAGAAGATTATCTGTAATAAATTGAAGTACTGTATTAATGAAAAATGGTCTAACACTGATAGAATATGGCTAGAGCAATTATCAGTAGATTGTATCTAGATTAAGGTTTTTCTGTTGATAGCTTTCTATATTGGCTATCAATTGTTTAGGGTGTGAGTGTATTTGGTTGATTGTTGTATGGTCTGATGGTGCTGTATTGGGCAATTTGGTAATAAAAGCTTACATTTTACCAAAAAAAAAAAAAAAGAAGTAAGCTAAGGTCCCATAATCACATGGTTTATGGTTTACCATGTCTCAAATTCTCAATTTTCTATGAAAACGAAATGACAATGTTCTTGTCATCATTATTATAATTAAAAAGATGAAATGCTAAACAAAACATGCTGACTAAGCACTAGATATTAGTCAAACAATCTTGAAGAGATGATACTTGGCTATGGATTTTGGTCGATGTGACTATCAAAGATCTAAGTAACACAATATATGTACTTTCTTTTTCGGTCCACAACATGTGTCCTTTATGTTGATTCTAATATATATGGACTCATATCGAAATGTTGAACAAAATAAAAAAAAACACATTGAAATGTTGAAGACAATTATGAAATTATCTAGTGTAGTTTATGAGCCAGGTTCTGTCTGACAACTAATAATAGATTAACTAGTATTTTGGCCGAGCCATTTTTCGGATCAATTATAATTGTCAAACGTATTATTATTATTCATATATTTCGTAATTGATACCATTAGGTTTTCCTAATATTCTGTCTAATGCGAGATTAGAAAATGGATGTTATGACATGATAAGTTGTTCAGAAAAACTTCTAAAGAATTAGGGATGAAAGTAACAATTTCAATGAAATTTGGGTAAGAGAATTTTATTTAATAAAAGGGTTAAAGATCAAAAGACTTGTCTAAATATTTTTTATAATTACATATAATTATCAGACTTTATTATGTTTTACTTTGAAACATTAAGCATTGATATTGTAGTGGATTAGTGGTTAGATTCTCACATTTCATTTGAAAGGTCATGTGTTCAAATCCTAGTCACATTGTTTTTTCAATTGAGATTATAAACATGTGTAAGTAGAAGCTTGAAAAAAGTGCCACGTGGCACCGTTCCTTTGATGGGAACACCTTCTAACATATTTGTATAGATACTTATGCACTGTCGGGTACTGTGCGTGTCAAGAAAACTTGTTAGGATTCCATTAAATGCACATATGAATTGTCATTTTGTAGATATTTATGATTAAAGTTGTATATTGACAAATTTGAAAGTCAAACTGTATTTATTTATTTCAATAGGAACAATACAAGAGTGGGTGAATTGTGTTGAAGGGAACAATGAGTAATTTTCATGGACTTCAAATAATGAATGAACAAAGACACAATAGAAAACCTTAGTAGGTTAAATAAAAAGTTAAAACCCCAACCCTAAGGGATGTTGAGCTCAACTTTTTTTTCACTGATAATAGGCCAACCCCTAATTAAGACCTATTACACTTACGACCCGTTTGGTTAGTGGTAATGGTAATTAAATTTAGTGTAAATTTGTAAAGAAGTTCGCTTGTCAATGACCATGGGAATGAAACTTTATCACAAAATATGGTTTCCCTTTATAAATTTCCTTTAGCACCCAATACCACATTTTCAAGTGTTAATGGATAGTAATGAGATTTTAGGAGAAATTGGATATCTTAGAATGAAGTAGCATTACCATAGGTAAAGACATTGCATTTCTAGTACAAGTTTATACTATAATGCATTACCATTCCCACCATTTATGGCCTCTTATCAAATAGGTCGTTAAGTTCCTTCTCTCGTTCCATTAGGAATGCTAATCCCAACAATAATTCCCACAAGTATTACTTCTCTCTTGACTTCACTCAAAGTCTTCTCTCTTGCTGCACTCAAAGTTCACTCAATGTTAAGATTTCATTCAAAACCTTTAAACAATTACAAGATCTCGAATAAACACTAAGGGAACAAATAAGCAACTTAGGAAGTGTGATGGTTATAAGGTCCGGAACCACTTGGCACTGATCTCTATTATATAAGTCAAGGGGTGAGGTATGGTGTCCCCCTGTAAGACTACTTTTCTATCCTTTACTTATAAAAAAATGCTAATTATAAAATATTCAGTTCCTTCTTGATCTATATTTATGTGTAATAACTAATAAGGAAACTTAAGATTTGCCTAATTTATAATAAGATATAATGTACACATGAAATATTTCCCAAAAAAATATGCTTAAAGAAAGATATTTTTGATTGAAAATTAAATTAATCTAACTAAAACAATTCCAAACAATTAAAAAGTAAGAACATACAACCTTTCTAACTAAATTTTCAATTGCAATCACAATTTCAAAGAACATACATTAAGATAAACATACCAAAAAAAGGGACAATCTCATCTTTTTATTTTTTGCATTTAATAATTGTCTTATGTGTCAATTAGGATAATTTATCAATTTATTTATTTACGGCTCATAGTGGTCGTTTGTGTTAGTTGGGATAAACCATCTCATCATTATTTAAAAAAAATGTTCGTCATTTAAATATATCAAAGAAACAAACTTATACCATCCAATGTCTCAATGTAATGTTACACAATGAATTACACACATTTTAAAGATATTAACATATATCATCCAATAATATCAACTTATAGTACATTGTGGTACACGTTCATTTATCACATTGAAAAAAATTGTGAATGATCAAATTAAACTACAATAAAATAGTATAAGTGCATTTAGTGCTTTGAATGTCAATATTAATGTTAATATGTCTTCGCACGCATCGCGTGTATATGAGACTAGCAATAGAAAAAATAAATGCTCTCTACTTATTTAATCAGTGATACTTCTAAATGAAGATCAAAATGGTCTATTTTTAGATACAATTAAATCAAGGAGTTACAAATGTGTATTAGTAAATAACCGAGTATATTGATTATCCTATAGATATTAGGAACATTTACTAAAAGATATCACCTGTTATATTTAAACTTAGATCATAAGAATAAGTTTAACAAACAAAAAGATAAGATCTAGAAAAATTAGATAACAAGAAAATATTATCTTTTCAAAAGCTAAAATAAATAATCTTAAGTAATACTCTCTCCGTCCGATAATATAGTGCTTGTTTCTCTCTCTTGAAGTCAAACTATAAAAGATTTGACCAAATATATATAAAAAGACATATTCATGAAGGATCCTGATAAGTTCGACTCAATGTGTACTTTCATAAAATCAACTTTTTACATTTTCTATTACTATGAAATTGAAAATATCGAAGGTCAAAGGTATTTCTTGTAGACCGTGTAAAAAAAGAAATAAGTACTCCCTCCGTCCCATAATATAAGTCTTGTTTCCTTATAAGGTGTCCCAAAATATAAGTCCTATTTCTATTTTCAATCAATAAATATTCCCAAAATACCCTCATGAAAATAGTTTAATTCCCAAAATGTCATCATAATTTCAGCTTCCAATGCACCATTATTAATGACAAAATGGAATTTTTTACCCCATTGAACTCCTCTACACATTAAACCATGCAACATTAAATGATAGCTTTTATTTTTTGTTAAAAAGAAAAAAAATAATGCAAGTGTTTCTCAATAAAAATAATTTTTTTATTCAAATAAAACAAGATTCCATTTAACCTTAATTCCCGCGTAAAAACAGAATCAGGACTTATATTATGGGACGAAGGGAGTACTATATTATGGGACGGATGGAGTAATACTTCAAAAAGCAAGATATGATTGGTTTTCATTTTTCAACAAAGATAAAATAATTTCAAACTAAAAACTATAGCTACTCACAATTGAGTAAATCTAGAAATCAGATTATATTTCCTAAGATGTTCCTTTATCAATCGTGCCATATAACAATTTGTATTTGGCTATGGAAAATGTTTGAGTAACCCTTAGGGTTGCCAACCCTCTTAGACACATTAGAATAAAATATTGATATATATGTAGTAAATGAGGAGAGAAGATGTATAAAAATAATGTTTTAATGTATTTCTAACCAATGAAAATTCAATAATAAGAGGGTTGGCAACCCTTAGGGTCACTCAATCAATGTCCTTTGGCTATTGTTGTCAAAGCTTAAAAAGCTGCTTTGTTCCCAAACTTAGGGAACAACCACTTGTTCTAGGTTGTTGCGTGTTCCTTATAAAAGTTCCTATGAGCATCATAATGATCTTGGGAACTTCACTTCAACAGCTTCATCATGTTTTCAAGGAATCCAACTCTTCTTGGTTTCTTCAAAGCCCATGTTTGACATGTTACGCTAAGGACAACACTTATAGAATATTAATATTAGTTTGTCTTTGCTATATATCATCTTTAAAACATAGGGTCAATAATATTTATTAATTAAGAACACATGGAGCAAAAAAAAAAAGAATCCTCTTTTAAGTTAGACTCATAGCCTACTACTAGGTATGCAAAGTCATGTAGTCCAACGCGGTAATAAGGCTAGAAGACACATCGTAAGTTTCGATATTACTCAAGGAAAGTCCATAGACGGAGAAGATTAATAAGGATGTGCACCCGCACATTGGAAAGGAGCACCCTCACCGTAATACTCCGTATTTTTGGGATTTATTCTTTTATAAATAAGAATATATAAAGAATAAAGCGAAAGTACTTTAATATTATTTAGAAAAAAATATACAGTTTGGTCGCCTTCGAGTGTGGTGTATGTGTGCGGTGCGTTGTGTGTGTAGCGTGTGCAAGGGTTGAGCGTAGTGCGCGAGCGTCGAAGCCGAGGGGTGTGCGAGGCTCGAGCGACGAGCGTTCGAGAGAGTTGTGCGACGTTGTTGTGCGAGCCGTCAACGGGTCAAGGCGAGTGAGGGTTTATGCGAGTGTGGTTATGGTCGTGCGAGGTAGGGGAGGGTTTGTGCGAGTGCGTTGTGGTCACGTCGATTCGTCGGGTCGAGCGAACGGCAGCGTTGTGCGACGAGAGTGCTAGGCATCGGTGTGTGCGTCAGTGTGCATCGGAGTGTATGGGGTGTGTGAATAGTCGTGCACGAGGCTCGAGCGGCTGTGCATGGTGTTGCGACGCGTGTCGCTGTCGGAATTCCGTCGCTGGTGATTGTCGACGGCAAGTGTGTCGGTAGAAAAGAAAATATTATATAAATTTCTCTTTTATTACTTAATTTAATTATATAATCTGATTTTGTAACTCTAATGTAATTTGATTAAGGTTTGTCATTATAAGTAACTTATAAAGTAAGTAAAGGAAATCTGATTCATAAATAGTAGTTGTACGTATTTCTTATGCTATTTTATGTTGAACCCTAGTTTTGATAATGACAAAGAAACAAAGGAACAAACTAAGTAGTGACCTAATGAATTATTTAAGTGTATGGTGTTTAAGGTATCAATGCAAGGAACTGGGAGAATACGAAGTCAAGAAGAAGTCAAGAGAGGATTTCAAAGGCTAAGTAAAGAAGTTTCTATGTTGATACTGGAGCAAGCATTGGATCAAGAAGAATAGAAGCTAGGCGTTTTATTTTCTAGTTCCAATGTAAAGGAACAAAGAAAGAATGGTAAGGAACTGTGGCTGGCTATTTGAGAATGAGAGTCTGTTCCTTTGTAAGGAACAAACTAAGTGGCACTAAGCGAATATGTTAAAGGAACTTAGTTAATAAAAGGAACTAGACTTAGGTGTGCAACTTATAACGGTTAAAAAGATATTGAGTAAGTCATGCCTAAATTATAGGAAATTAGTTATATCTAATTTCAAATGATAAAATCAGTTTTAAAAAGAAAATCTGTTTAGAAAAGATTTTATTTTCGGAAAATAAGAAAATAAATATCCGGTTGTTAGAAAGATTTTATTTAAAGATATTATTTTCTTAAAGATTAAAATTCAGTTTTAAAATAAAAAGAGTTTTATAAAACTGATTTTCGGATAAAGCTCAAGGAACTCCTATTACTTAGGAGTAATGGCTGAAATTATCCACGTTCATTTTAGTTCATGGATCATGGGACATGATGTGAAACGTGTTCCTTAGGGGAAGGAACATCATGGGTTAATGGACTTAAACATGTTCTCGTTTTAATCCCACGTTCTTCATGATTAACACTATAAATATAGAAGTCTAGATAAGTTCCAAATTGTGTCTGACTAAGTAATTAAGTGAGTTTAACTTATTAAGTGTCAGTGCCTTCATTCTCTCATAATAGCCATTTGTTCTTTGCCTTCTTACTCTAATTCCACTAAGCTTATTTCGATCAATTGTATTTTGGTTTTTGGGGTAAGGGAACTTTGAGTGAAGTTCTGTAAGAGAGGCTTTGAGTGAAGCTTGTATGTGTGAGAAAACTTCGAGTGAAGTTGAGAGGAACTGCTGTTAAGGGAACAGTGGCTCAGGAACTTGAGTTTAGGAACTCAAGGTGTGGCTCGAGTTAGAATTAGGTTGTAACAGAATTGTTTGGCCTAATTAGTGAAAGTGTTGAGTTTAAAATCCCTAGTGGTCGAGGTTGTTTCTTCTTGTTGGGCCCAAGAAGTTTTTCCTCGTAAAAATCCCTTGTGTTCCTTTAGCTTGTTTATTCGTTTAAGTTTTAATTTCCGCAAAAAGTTACGTTTATTTCTACACCTACAATTCACCCCCCCTCTTGTAGTGTTCCTAGGGAAATAACAATTGGTATCAGAGCTAGAACTCACGTAAGATAGGAAACCCTATTAGAAAAAGATCCAAGGAACAATGAATACCACCGAGAAACTTGAAGAAGGTTATTCCACTCAAAGGCCTCCTATGTTCAATGGGAAGTACTACAACTATTGGAAGAACCGCATGGAGATATTCATCAAGCTGAAAACTATCAGGTATGGAGAGTCATTGAAGTTGGTGATTTCGAAGTCACAACTACAAATGACAAAAATGAGGTAACTCTTAAACCCCTCTCTGATTATGACAAATCTGATTTTGAAAAAATGGAAGTAAATGCCATGGCTATTAAATTATTGCATTGTGGACTTGGACCCCATGAACATAATAGGATCATGGGATGCAAATCCGCAAAGCAAATATGGGATTTACTAGAAGTAACCCACGAAGGAACTAATGAAGTTAAAAGATCGAAAATTGATTTACTTATGAATCAATATGAACTGTTCTGCATGAAATCCAAAGAAAGCATCCGAGACATGTTTACTCGTTTTACTAACATTATAATGAGTTGGCTTCTCTTGGAAAGTTTATTTCATCTGAGGAACAGGTTCGAAAGGTTCTTAGGAGTCTTCCTAAGGACAGATGGATGGCTAAAGTCACTGCTCTTCAAGAAACAAAAGACTTCACTAAGTTCAACTTAGAACAGCTGGCAGGGTCACTTATGACTCATGAGCTTCACCTTGATACTGAATATGGTGAAAGCTCCAAATCAAAATCAATTGCTCTCAAAGCAGATGATGAAGATGATTCGGACTCTGAAGAAGAAGAAGCAGCCCTCATGGTTCGAAAATTTCGAAAGATGTACAGGAACATGAAGAATGGAAACTTCAAAGGTAAAACTAAGAAATTTTCTAACAAAGCTGCTTGTCATAAATGTGGAAGTACAGATCACTTCATCAAGGAATGTCCTCTTTGGGAAAATGACAAAACCAAAGAAAGGAACAAGGAACGCTTTGCTGAAAGGAACAAAGAATCAAAAGCACCTTTCTCTAAGGCAAATGTGCGCAAAGCTATGATAGCTGCTTGGGGAGATTCAGAGACGGAAGAAGAAGAGGAACAACCAACTGAAGAAACAGCAAACCTTTGCCTCATGGCAAACACTGACGAAAAAGAAGATGAAGAAAAAATTGAGGTAAGTCAACATGGACTTGAGTCAGAACTAGATGGTAAAACTAGGACTGAAATATATGATCTTCTTTATGATGCAATTCTTGAATGTAGAGATGAACGTGAAAAACGTGAACAAACGGAACAAGCCTTAAAGTTTGCAAGGAACACATAGAATGGCTTAAGAAAATGAGAACAGATGTGAAACAAGATTCTTTGATTTATTGATAAAAACTTAAAATCAAAGAATTTATGAAAGTTTGAAAAATGAAAATTATCTAATTAATTTAGAGATTTCACACTTGAAGGAATTTGTCCCTGTTCTGAGTTCCTTTGATATAAGATCAACCCCTTTGAAAGGATACAGATCTGAGATTAAAAAATGAATAAAGAGAAAATATTTTAAAGGAACAGATCTGTAATCTTAAAAAGGAACTGGTTGTCGCAAGGAACAGAGGCAAAATCATGAAAGTTCCTAAGTGGATTGAGAAACCACAGACCAAAAGGAAGGAAGGTCTTGGTTTTGAAAACTACAAGAAAAGGAACAAGACAAAGAAATATGTTGATCTACCTAGTGATAAGTTTGTATGTATTGTGGCAAGGTAGGTCATTACATAAATCAATGTCAACTAAAATCTGAGATGATTGGGAAAAATGTGACAATAAGTAAGAAAAAATGGGTTGTCAAAACAAATCCTAGTCAAGAACAGGAACCCACGAAAGATGGGGTTCCTTCAACTAACAACTAGTTGATTTTTGCAGGTTGGAGTGAGGGGGAACAACACATTGGTATCTCGATAGTGGTTGTTCCAAGCACATGACAGGAGACAAAACGAAGTTTCTCTCACTCACAACCTATGAAGGTGGGAGTGTAACATTTGGTGATAATAAGAAAGGTAACATAGTTGCTATGGGTAAGGTCGGTAAGTCACCATTACACTCCATTGAAAATGTATTTTTAGTTGAAGGTCTAAAACATAATCTATTAAGCATTTCTCAATTCTGTGACAAAGGAAATACTGTAAAATTTGATAAAGAAAAATGCTTATCATCAACATTAAAACTAAGAAGGTTATCTTGGAAGGAACAAGGAAAGGGAACACATACATTGTGGATCTAGACCTTGTTCCTCAAATCAATTTAACTTGTCTTAGTGTTATTGAAGATGATTCACTTCTATGGCACAAGCGTCTAGGACATGCTAGCTTTTCATTACTTGAGAAACTTAGATCAAAAGACCTTGTTTTAGGATTACCATCCATAAAATTTCATATTGATCAAGTTTGTGATGCATGTGCACGAGGTAACAAGTAAGATCCTCTTTCAAATCTAAAACGATTGTAAGTACCACTAAACCATTAGAGTTAATCATATGGACTTATGTGGACCCATGAGAATTCAAAGCAGAAGTGGAAAGAGGTATGTACTTGTGATTGTAGATGACTACTCTAGGTACACTTGGGTTATTTTTCTCCTAGTAAAGAGAAACTTATGATGAGTTCCTTGTCTTTGCTAAAAGAGTTCAAAACCTAAGTGGACATAAAATAATGCACATTAGATCAGATCATGGCAAGGAATTCGAAAATTATAAATTTGATGACTAAGCAGAGATAATGGCCTAGATCATAATTTTTCTGCCCCTAGAACACCACAACAAAATGGTGTTGTAGAAAGGAAAAATAGAACTTTGGAGGAAATGTCTAGAACCATGTTAATTGCTAGTGAACTTCCAAGGAACTTTTGGGCTGAAGCTGTTAATACTGCTTGTCACATAATTAATCGTGCCATGATGAGACCTATCATTAATAAAACTCCTTATGAACTTTACTTTGGAAAGAAACCAAACATCACCTATTTTAGAACATTTGGTGCAAATGTTATGTGCATAATAATGGAAAAGATAATCTTGGAAAATTTGATGCAAGGAGTGATGAAGCAACATTTTTAGGATACTCCTCACATAGTAAAGCTTATAGAGTATATAACAAGAGAACTATGTGTGTTGAAGAAAGCATTCATGTAATCTTTGATGAATCTGACAAACATAATCCAAGCATACAGGTTGATGACTATGAGATAGGGTTAGCACAACCAGTACAAGGAACCAGATTCACAAGAAGAAGAAGAAGTGAAAGAGGAAAGGAACGAGGAATTTGAAAATAATGAATCAATGATGTTCCTGTTCCTCAAGGAGGAGAAGATGCTCCTGTTCCTCTAAATGAAGGAACTGAGTCCACCGAGGCTAACAGAGGAACAACTGAGCAGAGTTCCTCATCTACTCAAGGAACTCATGAGGAACAACATGTTCCTATAAGAGATTTCAACCAAAACCTTGGAGATTACAAAAGTCACATCCTGTGGAACTCATAATCAGCGACATATCCAAAGGTACGCAAACTAGATCTCAGTTAAGGAACTTTTGTGCATTTCATGCGTTCCTATCAATGATGGAACCAAGAAATCATGAAGAAGCCTTAACTGACTCTGATTGGATTACTGCAATGCAAGCTGAATTAAATGAGTTTGAAAGAAACAAGGTATGGCATCTAGTTCCTTCATCTAAACAACAAAAAGTAATTGGCTTAAAATGGGTGTTTAGAAACAAACTAGATGAATATGGAACCATTGTAAGAAACAAAGCTAGACTTGTAGTAAAAGGTTATAACCAACAAGAAGGAATTGATTATGAAGAAACCTTTGCTCCTGTAGCTAGATTAGAAGCCATTAGAATTTTAATTGCATTTGCTGCTTACATGGGATTCAAATTATATCAAATGGATGTTAAGTGTGCATTTTTAAATGGCTATCTAAACGAAGATGTATATGTTGAACAACCCCCTGGTTTGAAAATAATAATCTCCCAAATCATGTCTACAAGCTTGATAAAGCTCTTTATGGGTTAAAACAAGCACCTAGATCATGGTATGAGAGATTATCAAAGTTCCTTTTAGAAAAAATTTAAAAGAGGAAAGGTTGATAAAACCTTGTTCCTAAAATCTAAAGGAACTGATATTTTGCTTGTTCAAATATATGTTGATGACATCATATTCGGAGCTACTAATGAAACATTGTGCAAAGAATTCTCAAGTCTCATGAGCAATGAATTTGAAATGAGTATGATGGGTGAGTTAAATTTCTTTCTTGGACTACAAATCAAACAAACTGAAAAAGGTATAATTGTTCACCAACAAAAATACATAAAGGAACTATTAAAGAAATATGGCCTCGAAAATTCAAAGATAAATCACACTCCTATGGGAACTTCAACTAGATTAGATGAAGACTCCATAGGAACAAGTGTTGATCAAACAAAATATAGAGGAATGATTGGTTCACTTTTGTATCTAACTGCTAGTCGTCCAGACATAGCTTTCAGTGTTGGTTTGTGTGCTAGATTTCAAGCAAATCCAAAGGAGTCTCACCTCACTGCTGTGAAGAGAATTCTTAGATATCTTAAAGGAACAGATGATCTTGGACTCTACTATCCAAGAAGTGATACATTCGAACTAAAAGGATATGCAGATGCAGATTATGCTGGAGATCTTGTAAATAGGAAAAGCACCTCAGGTATGGCACAATTCCTTGGTCATAGTTTAGTTTCTTGGAGTACCAAGAAACAAAACACAGTTGCTTTATCCACTGCTGAAGCAGAATATGTAGCGCTGCTGCATGTTGCTCTCAAATGCTTTGGATAAAACAACAACTTAGTGACTATGGAATAAACTTTGAATGTGTTCCTATTTATTGTGACAATACAAGTGCTATAGTATATCTAAAGATCCAGTGCATCATTCTAGAGTAAAGCATATACATATAGACATCACTTTTTAAGAGAAAATGTTGAAAAAGGTTTGATTAAACTTGAGTTTTGTCAAACTGATTATCAGATTGCTGATATCTAACTAAGCCTTTGCAAAGAGATAGATATGAAAAATTAAGGCTTGAGTTAGGTTAATAAAAATTAAGTGATTGTTCCTATGTCATTCCCCCCCATGTTTGAATCAATTTGAGTGACTTTGTGTGCTAAAAATAATTGTGTTTAATTGCCTAAGACCATTGCAAATTGGAATGTTGCAAAACATAAACATGAATTCAAAGAAATTAAACAACTCACAAATGTCACATAATACTCCCCTTACTGTTCCTAAGGTCAAGAAACATGCATATATGAAGGACATTGAAATGTAGCATTAGTTGTTCCTATAGCACAAGTTCCTTAGCATTTATTTTCTTTCAAAAATTAAAATTCATAAAAATCCGAAAAATCCAAAAATCCCAAAAATAAGGGAACCAGTTTTAATTAAATCTTGGTTCTTTTTATCTTTTCGTTTTCTTCTTTATTTTTATTTTATTTTCTTGCTTTATTTCTTTCCCGCGTGTCATAATTACTATTACATGCAAAACTTCCTTCTTAATTCATCTAAGAAACCGTGTTCCTCTCAACTCTTCATCTTCACCATACCGAAACCTCATCACACCCTTTGATACTCCATAAAAACCTCCAAACCTTCACAAATCATGGCAAAAACTTCAAGAAACTCTCCTTTTCCAACATCAAAAACAACCGACACTTCAAAAATGGAAATTTCTTCATCTCCAACAAAACCCTTGAAACCGACATAATTCAAGAAAACCCCATAGAGGAACAGCAATTAGAATCTCCTAGAAGGAGCATGGTAGAAGAAATTGATTGGGGAAGACGATGAAGAAGAAACCCCGGAACAATCTCAGGGGGAAGAAGAAGAAATGCACCTGTTCCTTCCAAAGGAACTGTTTCTTCGTCTTCCAAGAAAAGGGTCGAACGAAGTGAATCTATGTATGTTTTGGGTTTTGCGTCGATTTAGAATGGGCAATAAAATGAATTTCTAGAATTAACCTCCATTCTAAAGGAACAAGGCATGGAATTCTTGTTTGAATTCGCCTTTAATAATGCTCTTGTTCCTCTAGCTATGGATGATTTGTGCAAATTTTGTTAATACTAATGGAACTTGCACAACTGTGGTTAGAGGAAAGAAAATAAGGTTTAATCAAGCACTTTAAGCAAAGTATGGGAAGTTCCTTGCAAAGGAACTGATTTGTATTTAAAGGAAAGGAACTGTTTCCTTTCCGAATTTTCCTCAAGACAAAATCTTAGAATATTTTGGAGGAACAGCTGGCCAAAACAAACTTAACCATAACCTACTCTCTCCCCTTCACAAAGTCTGTTTAATTGGTTTGGAGAGCACTCATTCCTCGAACTGAAAAGAGGAATGAAGTGGGTCTCTTGGATATGTGTTACATGTTTTGCTTGACCACAATACAAATCAATTTCCCTTCCCTCTTCATTCAACATTTAACCCACTGTATTGAGAAACAATTGTGTATTGGGTACGGTGCCTTGATAACTTCTTACTTCATCATTTTGAAGTAAGACTTACGGTTGGACCACATAGGAGTAAACAAGGGAACATCTTGAATGAGAAGACCCTAAATGGACTTGGCTTGTCTGTCCAAGAAGGTGTTCTCATTCAAGGAATGGTCCAGTTCCTCAGGAAAAAGAAAACTGCCCAAACTGGACTTAGAAGAGGATAATGAGTTATCTGTATGATCCTGTTCCTAACCGGAGGAACCAAACCTAAGAGGCGCAAACACATTGCCATAAGCCTAAACCCTCTGTTCCTCTGAGAGTGAGAAGAGCACTCGTAGAAAAATTGCTCATGTTCCTGTTCCTTCCAACGAGGACTCTCCATTAGTCCTTTCGGATAATGAGGAACAGGTACCCTCCTCTCAAGGAACCACTCCACCACCATCTCCCAAACTCTCTGTTCCTTTCACAAAATCCCTCCATTTCACCTTCTCCTTCTCTGTTCCTTCAGTTTTGAGCAGTTGAAGGATGAAATAAAAGGCCAAATCCTTTTGCTTCCACCTCCACAACTCTTCCACCCACACCACCATTCTTCCTCCCATTTATCACCCTTCACCTTCTGTTTCCATTCCTGGAACAGATGAGCCTTCCACTCAACCCCTCCAGTTCCTTCACAAATCCCCATCTGCCTCAGTTCCAAGGGTAAGGAACAGGAAATCCGGATGATCTAACTGGGTTAATGAAGTCTGCCTTCCTGCACAACATATGATAAAATTTTACAATCATCTTCATTGGACTTTGGATGCCAAAACTGATACTATGATAAGTCTTATGAAGTTGAGTGATACGTGGTTGCGCAGCAAAAGAAGATGGACACTATGGCTCGTCCTTGGAGGAGCTGAAGGAACAGGTTGACTAATCATGGGGTGGTGATGAAAAATTGAGGATGTGGTTGAAGAAGAAGTTGTAGAGGAACACCATTCCCCTTCCCTTTCTTAGTTTTTTTTTGTTTTGTTGTTCCTGTTTCTTTCATCAAGGAACACAACTTTTGTTTTCCTTTTTCTTTTCTTTCTTTGTTTTGTTATGGAACAAGTGCTATATAATCAATGACTTTTGCTATATTGTCTATGTTTCTAAATGTTTTGCATAATTTCTTCCTTGGAATGGCTAGTATTATGTGATTGATGTTTGAGCAAGTTTACTCTTTGATTTTCTAACTTAACCACAATGGTGCTTGTATATTGGTCTTAAGGTGTTAAATCAATTCATCAATTCATGCAGATCATTCTTTTTGAGGATGACAAAGGGGGAAAAGATTTAAGGAAACAAAATGTACATAAATTGAAAAAAAGATGAAAAAATCAAAAATAGGTTAAGGTAAATGAAAAATCAAAATTCAGTTACTTACATAATTGTGTTTTATTTTTCATTTTCTTCTTTATGTTTTTATATTTCATTCACTTATATTATTTGTTATTTTCCTTAGTTTGTACCTTTGTTGTCATCATCAAAAAGGGGGAAATTGTTGAACCCTAGTTTTGATAATGACAAAGAAACAAAGGAACAAACTAAGTAGTGAACTAATGAATTATTTAAGTGTATGGTGTTTAAGGTATCAATGCAAGGAACTGGGAGAATACGAAGTCAATGAAGAAGTCAAGAGAGGATTTCAAAGGCTAAGTAAAGAAGTTTCTATGTTGATACTGGAGCAAGCATTGGATCAAGAAAATAGAAGCTAGGCTTTTATTTTCTAGTTCCAATGTAAAGGAACAAAGAAAGAATGGTAAGGAACTGGCTGGCTATTTGAGAATGAGAGTTTGTTCCTTTGTAAGGAACAAACTAAGTGGCACTTAGCGAATATGTTAAAGGAACTGTAATAAAAGGAACTAGACTTAGGCGTGTAATTTGTAACGGTTAAAAGATATTGAGTAAGTCATGCCTAATTATAGGAAATTAGTTATTCTAATTTCAAATGATAAAATCAGTTTTAAAAAGAAAATCTGTTTTGGAAAAGATTTTATTTTTCGGAAAATAAGAAAATAAATATCCGGTTGTTAGAAAGATTTTATTTAAAGATATTATTTTCTTAAAGATTAAAATTCAGTTTTAAAGATAAAAAGATTTTATAAAACTGATTTTCGGATAAGCTCAAGGAACTCCTATTATTAGGAGAATGGCTGAATTTATCCACGTTCATTTATAGTTCATGGGATCATGGGACATGATGTAAACGTGTTCCTTAGGGGAAGGAACATCATGGGTAATGGACTAAACTGTTCTCATTTAATCCCACGTTCTTCATGATTAACACTATAAATATAGAAGTCTAGATAAGTTCCAAATTGTGTCTGACAAGTAATTAAGTGAGTTTAACTTATTAAGTGTCAGTGCCTTCATTCTCTCATAATAGCCATTTGTTCTTTGCCTTCTTACTCTAATTCCACTAAGCTTATTTCGATCAATTGTATTTTGGTTTTTGGGGTAAGGGAACTTTGAGTGAAGTTCTGTAAGAGAAAGGCTTTGAGTGAAGCTTGTATGTGTGAGAAAACTTCGAGTGAAGTTGAGAGGAACTGCTGTTAAGGGAACAGTGGCTCAGGAACTTGAGTTTAGGAACTCAAGGTGTGGTCGAGTTAGAATTAGGTTGTAACAGAATTGTTTGGCCTAATTAGTGAAAGTGTTGAGTTTAAAATCCCTAGTGGTCGAGGTTGTTTCTTCTTGTTGGGCCCAAGAAGTTTTTCCTCGTAAAAATCCCTTGTGTTCCTTTAGCTTGTTTATTCGTTTAAGTTTTAATTTCCGCAAAAAGTTACGTTTATTTCTACACCTACAATTCACCCCCCCTCTTGTAGTGTTCCTAGGGAAATAACAATTTATTATTGAAATATGATTTTTATAAGACGTGTACATAATGGTTTAAGTGGTTTTGTAAACAAAGGATAGTAAAGGTTGAAAAAATTAAATTTGCATATTATATTAGTTTCCAAAGACGTTTGTTTCAATAAAGTTTATGAAAAATGAAGTTTAAACAACAAGATTGGTTATTTTTATATTTCGAAATACTGAGTTTTACATAGTTAAGCTGTTTTTATTTTGATAATATCAAGGAATCAACACTAAAATATTTTATTATTCGATTAGGTCCCAATCAATTTCATTAGCGGAGCGTTTAAATAGTCAGCAAAGATTCATCGTTACAACGTATGTACGCGTACTAGTTCAGTTGGATATGTTAGTATCATGTTAGGTTATGAATTCTTTCATTGGAACCTAAAATCATGATAGGGAACAATTGTATGATTATGATTGATGAGATTATTTGGTACCATGAAATGGATCGGAAATCAGTATGTATTTCCTGATTGTATGACTTCTGAATTAGATTGCATTATTATTGGAATGTGTAATTCTATCGTATCTCAAGCATGAAACGTATTTGATCGGAATCTTTTGATTTATTGTGTAGCAAGGATATTACAAGAACTAAGGAATTGAGCGATGTATCTAAGAAAGAACATTAAATGATTACATGTTTAATGGTATGTGAATGGATAATACAAAGAAAGGATATTTGGCAATAAACTTGTAGTCGGAATCCCTACAAGTAATGAACAATGGGGAGAGTGTGGAACTTGTTCTACACTCCTACACAAGCCTACTGTGATGATAGTAGCGTCCTTATAAACTTTGATAACTCAAGTAGGCGGAATGTTCCGTACGATCTTGGGGGTATGCATACTAAGGTGATGGATGTGGGACGGAATGAAACCATATTGCATTTCATCTAATAGAACAAGTTTTGTCTATTAAGGATTAAGTAGCCCATATGATTCTAGTAAGATAACGTTGGTCGTTCGCTGCCAACTAAATTATAAAAGGTAATAAATGTAGTACTCTCATCGTGTCATGTCTACGAATGTTTCATATTGTTTTGACGGTGCTTAGTATATTAATTCACTGTTTCAGTACGTACTCAACATAGTTGATTGTTTGTTATTTGTGTTTGTTTGTTGACCTATGATGAACCATTATTGATGATGCAACGGGGAGCAGATTAGTCTGGTGATGCTGCATGAGAAAAGGGTATGCAGGGGATATTCTCTTGTTTATAAACTTTTAAATATTTTAGTTGAACATATAGAACTATTATAATTTACTTAGTTTGTGGTTTGAATAAAAAGGGGTCAATAATGATTCTCGAGTTGTAGTTAACATCTTATTTCCGCTGTAGTTTGGTTTTCATAATAATGTTTTAAGTTAATGTTTCATTTCAATAAGCGTTGTGTTTAACCGCATCGGTAACACTCCTTAAGTCGATGCGACGTAGTTTAGATGTTTATGGATTTTTGGGGTGTTACAAAACTGGTTATCAGAGCTTGAAGTTCCTATTTTCAAAGATGTTTTAAAACAATTTTTAAAATGGGTAGTATGGGATAGGAGCATATAGCTTACTTTTACGTGCATTAAATCCTAATGAAGATGAGCCTGCTGAACAGGATCTAATTAAGGAAGAGCTTGTGGAGGAAGAAGAGCCCATAGAAGAAGAGGAGCCTATGGAAGAAGAGGAAGAACCCTTGGAGGAAGAAAAATTTATAAAGGATGACGAGCATGTTGCAGGACGAAGCTGACATGGAATAAGCAATAGAAAATCCCGAGTCAGATGACGAAGCTCCACCTGCATTGGGCCCGCAATTTTTCTCGCAGGCAACATCTTCAGCGCGCGTGGAGTTACTCGTGTTTTCCTTAATTTTTCTTTTCTTTTTTTCTTCATTAAATTAGTTTGTATATACTAGCTTCAGTGGAACCAATTATGAAACACGATCAATTTATCACCATGGACATTAAGCGAATTGGAGGTGAGCTTTTGTATTTCACTGGGAAAAATTAATGAGAATAATCCCACCTTTGTGCAGTCTTCTTAAAAGAGTCCCAACGTTGGATTAACATAATAAAATCCCACCTTTTACCTTATCTTCTTACAATGATCCTGTTTCACTTATTACCTGCTGGAAACCAGTTTACGTTTTTTTTTTAAAAATTCTTCTTAATTGTAGGAGATGGAGGAGATAGATTAGTGGGACTGTGGGAGGTTTGTCGACCAAAACTCTCCTCAATGCAGTCGTCCTCGTCGGAACGGAGATCATTTTTTCTCTGACATCTATATCAACATTCTCTTGTACATCAAACAATTGTCGGATCGCCGAAGTTCCAACAGCATAGAAGAGAGATTAACCCCCCCACATCAATGCAAAATCACACCTTAACCACTCAAAACACCACTATATATTAAGATATTGAAATTTATTACTCAATATATCCACAAAGAACAAACAAGTATTTGAATTCAATACATTATAATGCTAAAACCACATTACCTATCATTCAATTTCCCTAAAAAACATCAATTATATGGTTATAATATGCGGTGGTATGTTGCTTTTACTCATCTTGTTAAGAATTCTTTTAGTATCCTCCAATCGATTCTCTTCAGCATGAGCGTCAATAAGCTTTGAATAGTCCATGATGTTAGCTTGGAAAGCATGCTCATCAAGGACATGCTCTGCCACTTAGAAAATGGACCAGAAGAAACAACATATCAGATTGGCTAATCCAGACTCCACGAAGTCATAAATAAGAAAAAATTCTAAAATATAAACTGGCAAAATCAACGACGGTCTTGAACGGTCGTTGGAGGTTAGCATCCATTACAGCCGTCACTGTCCTCGTTAAAAGCCGTCGGTGCAAACGACGGTCTACAACAGACGTTAATTTCATAAACAACGACTGTTTGACTGGCCGTCGCAATGAAGCCGTCGGTGACTGGGCCTTTTCTTGTAGTGAAGATCAATACGTGATTGTAGATTAGTTGGTTAATGAATATGTATTTCAAACGAGATTTATGAGTTCAAATTCTAACACACACATTTTTATTGTTTACTATCTATGTCTCATTTGATTATGTTAATTTCAATGAATTAATGTTACACATTTTGAATCAATGAACTAATGTTAATTTCAAAAAAAAAAAACAAAAACAGTTCAGGACCGTTAACTGTTTTTTGGAGGGTAGATGACGATTATTAATTATTAAGGGCATGTGGTGAATGTTAAAAAAATTTAGTGAGCATATGGTGAATTTTGATATGTTAGAGGGTATATTGTGAAAAACAAAATTACTTAGAGGTAATGGTGAATAAGCCTTATTTCTAAATTAACTACCTTTTATGTTCCTAAAATTATGAGGTGTTCTATATTTCTAATTGTTATAGGCTTTTATATGTGTTAAAAATTATAGCTATTAGAAATTGTGAGGTTTTCAAAAATTATACAATTGCTATTGTGTTATGAATTTGTCAAGATTTACGTCTAGTGTGACTTTAAAAGTTCATGCTTTTATATATTTTGCCTTGAAATTAGTTATTTTTCTCTTGATTTCTTGCATAATTAAGGGATTTAATTAATATGAATCACGTTTGAGAAATATGGGTTCTTCATCTTTTTGAGATTTAGAATTAAGGCTTAGGATTCATCAATTTGGAGCTGCTGCAGATAAACTTCAAAAGAAAAAGATACGACGATTTATATAATTCAATTACGGTTATATGAGCTTGACTTCTCTAAGTAGGAGACTGGGAGGAGGAACACATACTTATCTACATAATAAAATTATAAACTTAATTCAACTCAAAAGGAAAAACCACATTTGTAAATCAAATTAAGCATAAATTTTATTCACCCTCAAGTTCACAAACCCTAATTTACAATTGAAAATCCACCTTAATTGAAAACAACAAACCTAGTTGTATTGGAGCAACCCATATTAACAAACAAGAACCTCAATTGCAAATCTCAAATAAATTAAGAATCCAATTCTTCTAAAATAAGAATGGTACCTCCCTACTTATGCAAGAAATCAAGAGAAAATCAAGTACAATTGGGATAAAAAACGAAAGTACGATTAATTTGGTCATAGTGGATGGGAAAAGTTGAGGAATCCATTAAGAGGCAGCGATTTTATTACTTTTGGAACATCAAAAGTAATTGAATTATTAACAAATCAGAAAAGGTAGTTATTTCTACACCCTGGTATAAGAAAATATAGTTTTTACCCAAATTTTCTTTCGGATATCACTAGTAGTTTTCGAGCCATGGAATGCACCATTTTTTTCTCACTTACTTCGTCAATTATTTAAATATACACTTGTGTTAGGTGGTGGTGATGGCCTGAGATGTTATACGAATAAAAATTATAACTTATCTTCAATTTATAAGGAACATGTGAAGACTTTGGTAAGCCTAAAATACCCCTATATAATTAATATATCAAATTGAAAAAAGATTGTCATTGTTTTGTGATGAAATCAATTATTAAAGCTATTTTTTTATCAAGTATGTTTTTTGCACATTAACACACATATCTCGTCTATATAGGACTAATAACCATATTGGTAAGTCATAAACTCCCTAGGTACTCTTCTCAAAGCACTAGCTATTCTTTTGGGTATTTAGATGGTCTAATAAGTTTGGAAGTCATAGCCATTTGTAATGGTCTTCGCCCAATATGAAGGTTGGGTGTAACATATTTGAAAACCAAAGGACATAACTTGACACCTATTAATTGCATATAAAGCGACTATCACATCTCGTGGCAAAATTATTAATTGACTAGACAACATTATTATATTCATGACATTTAGTAATTTGGGTGTTGCAACTTAAATTCGCTATATATAGACAACTCAATATACATGTACTTTTAGATTGTGTATTCGGTACCATACTCAATGATATCTTTTGTACAAAAGTTTTAGGCATCTCCATGAAGGAGTGGGCTACTAAAATATACTTTTTATGGAGAAATAATGATTGAAATTTCAATATTTTTTAAACATTTGCCTCATTCATAATAATAAAAAAATTAACTATTAGAGTAAATTGACCAAAAAATATTTATAACCAAATAAGTAGTCTTAGAATTTTAATTTCATTTACTAAATCTACAATTTGATTTACTAGGGGATAACTTCCCATAAAAAACTAGTGATTTGGGAAATTATGAGCTCTAAAATTCTTGATTTTTAGCAAATTAATTACTATTATTGTTGATGAATGGAGTTTCAGTTCATATTTACATATTGCTAAATTCAGGCATGAGTTGCCTAAGCCTTATTAAGCAATTAAGAATGTTTGGGTCACTTGACTTGCATGTCTAAAGAAATTTTAACCTTAAAACCAATTGGTAGTAAGTGTAAGGACTAATGTGAAAGCATGTAAGAAAACAGTAATACGAACATATCAAAGGACGGAAAAATAAGAGCAATGACAAATTAATTTTTCATTTGGAAAACATTCATCACTATAACAAGTAAGATAGAAAACAACCAGAGTTTGACTAATCATTCAACGAATATTAGCAAACCCCACAACTCATAATCTCTCTCAAAAACTCTAACTCGAGAGAGTCTTTGTAATATTTTCCCTTGTTTGATGAGTGTACAAAGTAATGATTCCATAGCCCATGCTATATATAGAGGCTGAAATCTTAGCTTAAGTAGAACTAATAACTGAACCCTTTTTTACCCCTCCCCCCCAAAAAAATCTCCTCCGGATAACAAAAATTAATTTGTAAAAAAAAGAGAATCAACCAAATTTAATACAAATAAATTTCATAATCCAGAAAAAGCCCCCAAAATTATTTTCAAAATAAGAATATCCAAAGTAAACAAACTAGTAGGATAAAAACGTACAAGGCTGGAAGAAGAGGGAAAAAAATTATTTGTTGCCTAGTAAGTGCGATGTTCTTCTTAGTAGCAATCAATACAAAAGGCAAAGAACCAGTATTCAAGAAGGAGGCATCAACTAGTGGAGACAGCTTAGTCTAGGCTAAGATTAATCCAACAACATCTTTTTTACTTGCATTAGTGGTGCGACTGGCCCTCACCAACCTCCAAGGGGAGGATGAAGCTACTACCATGGAACTGTAGGGGTGCTTGTTCAGAAGCATCCAAGTTTTCGTACATAAGTTTCATGCTAAACTTTTGTAATGCTAATGTAATATTTCTATTGAAAACTATGTAACACAGACGATCTAGTCCCCAAATATTGTAAGATAGGATGGGGACACTACTGTGGGATAGATGGGGAATTTCAAAAAGGAGCGCTAGCTTTATTTTAATTTGGACATATTCTGTAAATATCTCGCCACTGTTGATTTTTTATAATTTCATGCTATGTATGATAAAATCTTATATGGACGAGTATTATGCGGTCTTTGTATAAGGTGCACCACATGTACAGGATAGGCAAAAAATATGGAATGAAATTGCAAATTATGCCTATAGAAATATTCGAAAGTTCTATTATATATTGGGAGACTTTAACCAATTAGAATTCAAGGAACATAAACTGGGTGGTAGACAAGATATACCGGGAGCTCAATTTTTTTTCAAGTTGGCGCATGTCATATGGCCTTACAGAAATACTAGCATATGGGTATCTTTACACATGGACACAAAACCGTGAATTAGATCAGCAAATTTACGAAAAACTAGATTGAGTTTATAGTGATGAAGCATGGAGACTAAGTTATCCGGATGCGACAGTATGGAACTATCCTATATTTTTATCAGACCATGACCCAATACTACTTGATATGTTACCAACGGTAAACAAAGCCTGGGGTACATATAGGTATGACTCTTGGTGCTGGAGTTTTGAGGAAGTTAGATCAATGGTCAGCGAAGAATGTAATAAAATATATAATGGCTCCACAATGTTTCAGCTCAAACGAAAATTACAAAATATATGAAGAAGAATGAGAGATTGGTGCACCAAATATAAGAGAAAAGCATTTCGACTGGCAGGAGATATTACAAAGCCAGGAAAATCGTCAAAACAACATACAAATCATGGGACATCATGATAGTGAAAGACAATGTTGGAAAGAATACGAGGATAAACTCGCAATACAACTGGAATTTTGGAAACAAAGAAGTAGATCAAAGTGGGATATATGGGGAGACCAGCCACCTGCTAGTTTCTTTTCAAACAGGTAAAGGGGAGAAAAGCAAGAAATAGAATCAAAGCAATATAGACTACCTCTGGGAATAACTTGTTCACGAGAAAGACATAAGTGATGAATTCATAAAATTCTACACTAAGCTATTCAATCCTACAAATCATGCGGATATGACACCTTATTCGGATGAATGGTTCTTGGATTTACCGAAGGTTAAAGAGGAGCACACACAACATCTTATACAGCCGGTATCCATTTCAGAGGTACGTTGAGCTATATTCTGTACGAAATCACAAAAATCTCTTGGACCTGATGGTGCCCCAGTGGGTTTCTTCAAGGAATTTTGGGAAAATATATGCACACATGTATGAGAAACTGTTAATGCTTTCTCTATAGGGGGTCATATTTTAAGAGATATGAATCGCAAGTTCATAGTACTTATTCCGAAAGTATCACAATCTACCCAAGTTACACAATATAGACCAATTAGTCTTTGTAACACAATGTATAAAATTATAACAAAAATAATGGTCAATCGCATGAAAATAGTCCTACTACATCTAATATCGGAACATTAACATGCCTTTTTACCAGATTGACTAATGCAAGATAGTTGCTTATTTTTTTTTTTTTGTTGCTAGGAATAAGGAAATATATAACACCCAACAATTTACAACCTAAAGCCCATACTAGGGAGAAACAAACCAACTAGGTTCGACCCCTCCTCCCTAGCAAGGCAAACAAAGAACTATACAACCATCAATACACCCAATTTTCAGAGTGAATAAAACCAATTTAAATCATTTCGAGACACCTTTTTAGGCATAACAAGAAAAATCCTTCTTCTAACATTATCCTTAATCTATTTCTCCATACTCTGAATTCTAGGCACCATTTGATTCCATTTACTATCATTTCTAGCTTTCCACACTCCATACACCACACCTGCTATGGCAGCATTGTATGATGCTTTTTGAAATTTTATTTTTCTGCAATTTTGAATCCATCTCACCAGCCTGTGAAGGTCCTCCAAAGGGTATTCAATATCCATCCATCTTTTAATTCTACTTAGAAGTTCCCTGCTATAACAACAAGAGAACATCAAGTGTTCTAGAGTTTAAGTGCACACACCACATATCCAGCAGTTTGTAGGAGTAAAAGTATCATACACTCTCACCTTCTCTGCAGTATGCAAACTCCTTCTCATAGCTAACTAATTTATGAACTTATATATGTTGACACTGAGACGATTCCAAACATAATGATCCTAATGAACATGCTGCCTCTCCCCTGCTAGTTTATCCAGCACTTCTTGTATCGAGTATTTTGGCCTCCGTTGAATCTCCTGTCTACTATAGTAGTTCTTAATTAGATTTTTCACCTCACAAATTCGTTTCCAATACCAACTGCACCCACAAGGTGGATTATACTCCCACCAGTCAGCATCATTGATTTATACAAAATGCGCCCATCTCACCCACACACTATCCTTCTTTGTTGCTACAACCCACACATGCTTCCCCAAACAAGCTTTATTTCAGTTGTTCATATCTCTAAAACCAAGCCCAACAATACTCTTGCTATTATACAACTCCTTCCATGCAACATATCCTCCTTTAGATGAATAATAGGTGCCTGACCAAAGGAAAGCCCTACACACACTTTCAATCTTCTTTATAACACTACTAGGTAGAATAATTGTGGGAAAGATATTATTTATAGATAAGATAATATTTTTTTATAAACAATTAAATACAAATGTATATATTAATACTCATTAATCTAATGTTTATAATAATGTGTTTAATCAAGCCAATGATTATATTGTTCAATAACTTATATTATAATCTAATGTGGAAAATTTAAAGGAACTGGAAGATTATTTCACGAGCATAATCCGACACCTATAACTCTTTTTCTTCGCTTCTCTCAAGTGTTTCATGTGACACTTCAAATTCACATTTGGTAAATGATCTGGGTAATCGCCCGGGTCAACAACTAGTTTCCTCACAAAACTTAAGTTTTCCTATACAAATTTCTATTACCACCAAATACCATTTTCCTAAGTCGTAATGGAATTTTAGGGAGAAAATTGATAGTTGGGGATGAGGCATCATTACCATGGGTAATGACATAAGATTTTCTTTACAAATTTATACTACAATACATTAACATTACGGCCATTTATGACGATTAATCAAAGAAGCAGTTTAGTGGTCTATGGTGATTTTTGAAAAGTTAGAAGATATAAGATGAAAAAAGAAAATACTTAGGGATATATAACAAAAAGAATTCATAAAAATTATTTAAAAACTACTAGTTATTACCTAATATAATGTTCTAATTCAAAATTTGAAGCAGAAGTCCTCAATACAAGTGCGTTTAAATTCGGACCTACCACTCCACTCCTGTTTGAAGCTCTTGCTCTCTAGACTGATCTTCTTGCCACTAAAAGTCTCAATATCAGTCATATGTTAGTTGAAGGGGATAACATAAACTTTTATCATACACCCAGCTCATGGTACACCCAAGACTATTTTTTTGCTCATTACTCATATGAAACCTCCAAATGAGCATAATCCATAATAAGTAGAGCTCCATATGAGCAAATGGGCAAAAAGTAGCCTTGAATGTACCATGTACATGGTACACCTGGGTGTATGATGAATGTACTTGGGGAAAATCAAGGGCCTGTTCTCCCCAACTTATTTTCAGTTGAGTTCAGTTCAGTTGCAATTAGTTCAGTTCAGTTTAATTGCAATAAGTTCAATCCAGCTTCAATTATAATTTCTATTGGTTATAATTTAATTAATTACAGTTAAGTTCAATTCTGTTCAGTTCAGTTGCAGTCAGTTTAGTTCGGTTCGGTTTAATTTCAATCAATTCAGTTCAGTTTAGTTATTTTATGACGAAGAGAACAGACCCAAATTCCTTGTCAACATCATTTAAGGGAAATTCAACTACCCCTAAAAAATTTATTACCTAGTTAAAAATATTCTTCAAAACAGTAAAGGACAATCTACTTCATACACATGTTTCGAGAAGCCAATTGAGTTGATAGGTCCAAGGAGCTTAGGAGGTTAATCATGATACACTTTGGATGGTTGATTACTAACGATGCAGTCTTAACTCTTTTGATGTTGTTTTTATATATGATTTTGTCTATATGTGATGGAAGGAACCTTAGTATTGGGCAAGTTTGGAACATTGTTTGTAAGATAATTATCTAATATATATAACTACCTTTTGTTTTAAAAAACAAAAGACTTGTTGATCATATATCAAATTAAGACCCATTATGCCAAATTCAACTATCGTCAACACTCAACACAACAACTAATAAATGTCTTTTCCAATTTCTTCATTTTGATAAATTAGGAAAAGGAAAAATTCTCAGAAACAACCTTATAAAAGTCACATTTTGTGAAAAACAACCTTATAAATTTCTTTTTGTGTGAAACAACCTTTAAACCTTATTTTTTTGTTAGATGAAACCTCAGGGAGTTTTTCCGGTGTTGACCACTAATTTCCGGTGTTGACTTCTTATTATTGCTAATTGCACTCTATTTTATTGGTAACCAACACCCACACTCTTCTACCCATTTTCCCTTCAACTAACACCTAAATTACGCCACTCTCAAAATTAAACCCTCTCATCTCACTCTCTTCTCTTGCAAACCAATTGAATGCACTGCAAACTCATTGAATGAACTGCAAACTCATTGAATTAACTTGCGAGTAATGATTACTCTCTCTTTAAATTATGCTTTTTATCTTTTTTTTACTGTTGAACTAATTTTCACATTTTTTTGTTTCTCTGTACTCTGTATCAATGGGTGGTAAAGGGAAAGCAAAGAAAGCATCTTTAAGAAGTAAAAGGGAGAAGAAGGTCGAAATTATCTACAAATTAAGGTACAATTTCATTCCCCTTAATTAATTTTCAAAATTCAGATGCTTATTTGTAAGCTAGGGTTTATGGTATTAAACAATGGTAATGTGATGAATGTTGATTTATGTATGAATGGTCGCTATACATTTTGATTGTTGGTTCTTGGAAAAATACGAGCCCTAATTTTTGCATAAGTTTGTCAATTTTGCAAAAGTTTATTAATTTTGCCAAAATTCAGGTGCTTCTTAAACAAGAGTGTTTGGAAAAATGTTGATGATTGTAAGTTTGTTGTTGTGCTGGTGCTGTGAATTCAGGTTTAACAGTAGGGATACTGTGATTGAACCTTGGTTTAGGGTGATGGAGCCTGTTAATATCAGGGTGTTTTATGGGGGTGAGTTTGTTATAGCAAGAAGAATATTGTTTACCAGAAGAAGAAAAATGTTGATCCATCTAAATTTGGGGTTGTATTGAGAGTGAATGTTGAAGAGGTTTGCTATTTTGAGTTTGTGTATTGGATAAAATCTAATTTGGGTTTTAATGAAGTGGGGGAAATATGATACATGATGAAGGGTTGCAGTATGTATAATGGTAGGGAAAGAATTGAGAGTGATAAGGACATTCCCAACTTTTTGCAAGTACCTGAAATTGATGGTTATTACCATCTATACATTGTGCATCCAAAGGAAAAAGAAGAGTCAGTGAATAAGCATGCATATGGAGATGGACTTACTTTTACACTGATAGTGAAACTACATTAGGTAGTACTTCAATGAGTGAATATGCATGGATAAACAACAAAGATGGGGGCCCACATGACAACTCAGAAGATTCTTTGGTTGATAAAAACCCTAGATCTGAGAAAAGTGAGATTGGTCGATCAACACCTCAATCACTCTCTCATAGTAACTACAACACCTTCTCCACACCAACCTATTTCACTCCCACCTCAGTCACTCTCTCTAAATAAGGTCTCAGATATCCCTTCCACAGAAGCACCATTTTCTCCACCAGAACTCCAAAAGCCACCATAAATAAGATTCCTTCCACCACCACAAAGACAAAAGCTACCAATTAAATCAATACAAAAAAGCAGCACACTAGTGTATCTGAGAACCTAACTGAAAGGGGTGAAGTTGAAGATCAAGAAGAGGAGGATATGGAGAATGAAGATGGGAATGACGTTGAAGGAAGTACAGTGTCTTTGAGTGAGGGTGATTTTTAAGAACAGGAAGATGCTGACCTATTCAATGAGTATGTGGATAAGGATATTGTAGAGAGAGTAACAAGGAGTTTAGGTGGATTGCATAAGCTCATGACCAAGAAACAGGTGATGTGGCAGAAAAGACTGATGATATAGGTAATGAGGATGAGCTGATAGATAGTGATAGTGATGGTGATGGTGGTAGTGTTTTAGGGTCAGATGATGAGGTGCCAAAATACCCTGAGTTCAATCCAGATGTGGATTTCAAAGGCAAGGTAGAATTGACCAAGGGCTTGAAGTTTCCATCAAATGAGATATTTAGGAAAGCTTTAAGACATCATGCAATAAAGAATGGTTACAATTATTACTATTTACACGACAATAACTCTAGGGTTTCTGCATATTGTGCAAAGAGATGTAAGTGTCCTTGGGAAAGAGCAAGGATATTGAAGTGCAAATGCAGTGACAATAGGAAGTGTAGATTTAGGATTCGTTGTAAGAAATTGAAAGATAAAGAGACTTGGCAAATAAAAAGCCTCAGGTTGACTCACATTTGTGGCTGGCACAGTGTGAATTCCAAGCTCACATCATAGTACCTAGCTACAAATGTCAAAGACACTGTACTTCCTTCAACGTCACTCTGCCAGCCACAAATGTAATGTAGTTTCACTGAAATTATTTTGCCCAGTTTCATGATTGTAAAACTTGCAAGCTCTAAACTTTCTCATTGGATTCTCATGGGTCCAAGATATCCTTGTTGCTACTGCAAATCCACAACCACATTTCATCATAATTCTGAAATGTAAAAAAAAATCAGGCTAAGAGAATGAAAAAAAAAGAAGAAGGAAGTAAAGTTTGCAGCTGATATGGCACAAGACTAATTAAAATGAAGAAGAAGAACCCTAATTTACCTAATTGGAAATTATTTTGCTATGAGGGATTTTTTTTTTTGGGGAAATTATATTTACTTTGGAGGTGACTAGGTTTATATAAGGGAGGAAATTGAGGGAAATTATATCTTCTGGTAAAAAACAGAGGGAAAATGGGTAGATGTGGTTGTACAAGTGTGGGAAATAATTGTGTTAACCTATTGTAGGTTAACCTGACATTCAATATTTATAATGTTTACATAACAGACCTATGACTAGTAAAGTACCATTCTACCCTTTATAATATAATATTATCCCTTTACATATAATATTATCCAATACACCCCCTCAATCTTTACGGGGTGAAACAACGGATAGATTGGTATGATGTTTAGTAAACAAGTCAGTAGATAGGCCCTTAGTAAAAATGTCTGCAACCTGAGATTGAGTAGCAACATATCGAACAATAAGTCCTCCCTTGGCAACCAAACAAAATGATAAGCCACATCAATATGTTCGCTACGATCGTGATGAACTGGGTTAGCAGTGAGATAAGTAGCAGAGACATTATCACAATAGACAATCACAGGACGACGGAGAATATGGCCAATGTCAGCAAGAAGTTGCTTGAGCCAAATAGTTTCGGCAGCTGTGTAGGCAACAACCCCGTATTCAGCTTCAGTGGAGGATTTGGAGACAGTAGGTTGCTTTTTAGAACGCCATGAAATTAAATTCTTCCCAAGAAAAACAGCAGAACCAGTAGTAGAACGTCGTGTGTCAGGACATCCTGCCCAATCTGCATCAGAATAGGCAATAACCACAGTAGGAGAGCTGCTGCTATATAGGTAAAGACCATAATCGAAAGTACCCTGCAGATATCTGGAAATTCTTTTCACAGCATGAAGGTGAGTAGTACGAGGAGCATGCATAAACTGAGACACCATATTAACAGCATAAGCAATATCTGGACGAGTCATAGTTAAGTACTGCAATGCGCCGACCATACTACAATAATCTGTGGGATCAGCAAGAAGTTCTCCATCAAGTGGATACAATGTTACTCTAGAAACAACAGGAGTGATAACTGGTTTAACAGTATGAAGATGGAATTTACGAAGTAAATCAGAAACATACTTATGTTGAGACAAAAATAAACCAGAGGGAGTACGCACAACCTGCACACTTAAGAAGTAATGAAGATCCCCTAAATCCTTCATAGAAAATTGAGAAGAAAGGACAGATATGAATTTGGCAACAAGAGGAGGATTACTACCACTAAGGACAATGTCATCAACATATAATAGCAGAATAATGAGATGACCACGATATTTGAGAGTGAACATAGAAGTATCACAACTGCTGCACTTGAAACCAATAGATAGTAGAAAATTGCTAAACCTAGAGAACCAAGTTCGAGGAGCTTGTTTCAAACCATAAACGGACTTATGAAGACGACAAATATGAGTTGGTTTAGATGGATGAATAAAACCCGGAGGTTGACGCATATAAACCTCATCATTGAGAAATCCATTAAGAAACGCATTTTTAACATCTAACTGACGAATAGACCATTTAAGAGAAATAACAATAGTAAGAACCAAGCGAACAGTAGTAGGTTTAACAACAGGACTACAGGTTTCAAAGTATGTAATAAATACCTGCCTGCTAATGATTGCCAAAAACAACAAGTCTGGCTTTGAACCGCTCCACAGAACCATCAGAATGATATTTAATCCTGTAAACCCACTTACAACCAAGTAAATTCTTATCATAGTTGCGAGGTACCAACTCCCATGTGTCATTATTAATCAAAGCATTCTATTCATTTAACATAGCTTGATGCCAACGTGAGTCTTTAGAAGCTTGCTTAAAATTAGTAGGTTCAGACTCAACAATTTCAGTGTTTGAGTTCATTAAGACACGTGGTTTAGACACACCATCTTTAAGACAGGTAACCATGGGTTGTTTATTGGCAACACTGGTAGACGGACTAGGCGGGAAGGGTGCAGGAGACACGGGACAAGACGACGAGGTAGGGGAAAGAGACGGGGGACTTAGCTGACCTGGGGATCGAGGGCGAGCTAGCGCTGGCGGGAGCGAAACAGCAGCCTCGCTAGGCAGGCCAGCGTGCGCTGGTATCCCAGCGGGCTAGGCAGGGGCGTCTAACGAAGGCGCTGCTGGGCACGGACGACGCGACAGAAGGAGAGTCCGAGAAGCTGCCAGCGGGCGCTGGAGAGCTGGGGGCTGGGAAGACCCTGCCGAGGGGACAGAAGGGGAGCGAGCAGGTGGACGAGTCGCGGTGGGGGAAGCCGACGCGACATGGGAGGGAGAGGGCTCAGCTTGGCGAGCCGACACAGGAGATGCAGAGGACACACGAGACCAATTAGGTGATAAAACATTCGTAGGACTCCAAGTATAGTCTAAGACCAGGGGCGATGTGTAAGGCACAGAAGGCAGGGGACCAACCAAAGTTCGATACGGAAACTTATGTTCATGAAAAAGAACATGACGACTAGTGTAGACTTTCTTGGTAGTAGGATCAAAACACCGATACCCTTTATATTCCAATGCATATCCAATAAAACACAAGTTTTAGATTTAGGTTGCAGTTTGTGATTTTTAGAGTTCAGAAACAAGGAAAGCATTCACATCCAAATGTTTTCAAAAATTGATAGGAAGGAGGACGATGAAATAATTTTTCAAAAGGAGAAACACCCCCTAAAACCGAGCTGGGTAATCTATTGATAGTGTAAGTGGCAGTATATGATGCATCAACCCAAAATTCGCAGGAAAGTCAGAATGAATAATCATAGTACGAGCCATTTCAATGATATGACGATGTTTGCGTTCTGCAACACCGTTTTGAGCTGGAGTGTGGGGACAAGATTTTTGAAAAATAATACCATTGTCAGAAAAATGTTGAAGAAGAGGAGAATTGTCAAATTCCTTCCTCCATCACTTTGAAATATTTTAATTTTGCAACTAAAAAGTTTTCAACCATCTTTTGAAACATAAGGAATTTAGAATAAGCTTCCGATTTTCGACGTAAAGGATAAATCCAGGAATAGCGTGAAAAATCATCAACAAACACAACATAATAGCGAAATAATTGATTTGACAAAACAGGAGATTGCCAAAGATCACTATGAATTTTATATAATGGATATGTAGAAATATGTTCAACTGAATCAAAAGGTAAACGATGATTTTTCCTAGCTTACATCCAACACAATCATCATGAAATTAGAGGTACATGTGATGTATTTATTTGAACATAATTTCCTTAAATGCTAGAAGATGTATGACCCAGACGAGCATGTCACACGTCACCCGACTCCTTAATGGCTAGGAAAGCAGGAACTGAAGGCTCAGGAGGGACAATGCTGGGCTGAAGAGGGTAGACACCTTGCTTACTGGTTCCCTGAAGCAGAACTTCCCCCGTTATCTGGTCCTTAACATAAACAGAATTTTTATCAAAACTCACAACACAATCATTTTCATGACACAACTTGTTAACTGATAATAAATTATGTTTTAAATTAGGACATGACAGACAGATGATAACTGGAGGGGACGACTGACAGTTTTTAAAGTTAAATTTCCAGTACTTTTAATTGGGAGTAAGGTACCATTACCAACTACAACAGAACTAGACCCAATATAAGGAGTTTTAATAGAAACGTACCATCCTGAGGATCATGTGAGATGCAGCTCCCGAATCCGGGTACCAGACTGATCATTAGCTTCACCACAACAGACAGTGCAGCTAAGGCTCGAGTGACACTTTCTAGAGGAGGAGGGAACAAAGCTGGAATTGAAACGTTGAGGACAATAGGCAGCTTGGTGACCTGGAAACCAACATAAACCACATGTATCGGAAGTAGTGGTAGAGGTAACATTGTTACTTAATGAATTACTCCTGCAGACGACAAATTATTAGTAATATAATCTAGGCAAGGCATACTATAGGATGACAAGTTAGAAATTTACTCATACCATTTGAGCGTCCCCGATTACCATTGTTGTTGATGTTAGTTCCAGAGCCACGATTATTATTATTTCCTCCATTCCCACCATTATTACCTCCAGCATTCTTATTATTGTTACCACCACGATTATTATTACCTCCACGATTCCTATTATTCCTTCCCCGATTCCTTCCTCCAGAGTTAGACTTGGTGGAGGAACTTGATCCAGAATCAGTAGATTGAACAACAAGTAATGCATGATGAGAGGAGGAATCAGATCCATCCCTTGAATTTTTCAATCTTTGTTAATGAAGGAGCAACTTAGGCCGTAGGTCATCAAAACTTATAGGAAACGGATAATGTAACAAGGTAGTAACAATGTGATCATATTCAGAATCACGATCCAGAACAAAAAGGATATACTGAACTAGATCCTAATTTGACACAGGGCATTGTATAGCAGCAAGAGAATCAACAATGACTTTTATCTCCCTTAAATAACCATCCATAGTTTGGGAATCCGTCTTTTTAATACGAGTTAAACGTCTCTTTAACTCCATAGAACGTGCCATACTAGCATGCATAAATCTAGACTGTAATCTATTCCAAATATCAACAGAGGTATGCAAATCATGAACATCCACAAATACATCACGAGATAAAGTAGCAAAAATCCATGATTTTACTTGCTGATCAATACGAAGATATTCATAAAAGTGAACATTAGGAACAGTATTACCAGAGTCATCAAGTACAGTAGCAGGAGGAATAATAGCAGTACCATCAACAATGCCAAGTAATTGATGAGAAAGTAGCAGGCAAGTTATTTGCGTTTTCCATAAAAGGTAATCCTCAGGAGAAGATAAAGTTATGGTTACCAGATTCGTCAAATTTGGAGCCGATAAATGCGGAAGATTGAAAGAGGGAGCCGGATTGAAAGGCATGGAGTTTGCAGCATACGGGTGGCCGTGAGAGATCGCCGGCAGAGAGGAGTATGCGGCCGGTTAGGCTGTGGTGTTGGTGCTGAACCCAGGTAGAAACAGAGGGGTTGTGCGAGTCAACGAGGGTGGCGAGGAGGCGGTGAAGGGCGCCATTGAGAAGCCGTATGAAGTCGTCGAGGAGGCACCAGCAGCGAAGAGATGCTGCGAGAAAAAAAATCCAGCGTAGGGTTGGAGGCCGGCGGCAGCGGCGGTTGCCGGTGCTGGGAAGACAGGCGCCGACACGATTGTCGGGGCGGCAGAAGAAGGTGCCGGAAGTGGCTGCGTGAGGGCAGCAGAGGCAGCGAAAGTATTGGAGGATAAATCCATGGCCAGGAAAAAAAAGGTTATGTAAAAAAAAAAATTTGGTTTACGTAAAAAAAATTTTCGGAGGGGAAAAAAATTCTTTTAGGAAATCCTTGGCTGTGATACCATGTACAAGTGTGGGAAATAATTGTGTTAACCTGACATTCAATATTTATACTGTTTACATTACGGACCTATGACTAGTAAAGTACCATTTTACCCTTTACAATATAATATTATCCCTTTACCTATAATATTATCCAATAGTGGTTACTAGTTAACAATAATAAGAAGTCAACACCGAAAATTAGTGGTCAACACCGTAATTACTCCATGAGGTTTCATTTAAGCGAAAAAATACAGTTTAAAGGTTGTTTCTCACAAAAAAATAAATTATAAAGTTAGTTTTTCACAAAATGTGACTTTTTCACTTTTATAAGGTTGTTAAGTTGTTTCTTACGATTTTTCCTTAGGAAAATTTATTACAAGAAGGATTTCCTAATTCCTCCAACTTTTCTTAAAAAAATTCGGAATCTAAAGGTAATCAGAACTCGTCAGCTATCTAGATAATTCTTTGATTTCCCCGGCAACAGAGTCTTCGGATACATAGAAGAAGGAGGAGGAGGAGGAGAGAGAAACAAAGAGAGGAGAGAAAAAATGTCGTGCTTGTTTTCATGCTGTGCATCTCTGGCATGCGGGTGTTGCACATCAGTGGCTTCTGGAATAACAAATAAGTCAGCTAGGATCGCATACTGTGGCCTTTTTGGTGCTTCTCTTGTTGTTTCTTGGATTCTTCGAGAAGTTGCTTCTCCTTTGTTAGAGAAATTCCCTTGTATGTCACAATTTCTACTTCTCTATTATTTCTATTTTCATAGTTCTCATCATTTTGCTGCCTAGTTTTATTTTAGTCTGCCGTATTTCATAAATCATGCTCAACCTGCCGAGTATTTTTATGATTGGTTGATTTTCTTTGCTTTAGAGTTTCCTTTGCTGATATATGTTGTTGGTTGTCCAATTTTGTTGAACTGGCCTTATATCTTTTTTGTTATTTTGTGTCTGTGAATTGATAATTTGTCATCTGGATTCAATAGTGGAGATAAGGTTGGGAAGATACGAGTTCTCGGAAACTTGAATGCGGGGGTTGAAGAAGATTTTATTGTAATTAAAGTCAGTGGAGATGATGGGACAATAATGGTAATGGTGTTTTGCTGATAACGAGAGGCATGTAGGCTGTAGCACACGCATCCAATAAAAGGGTGGAAGAGAAGCATGGATGAGAAGGGTGCGGACTCGATTTCTAATTGTTGTTATCATGCGCTGGGCTTTGTGAGTTTGGGGTGAAGTATAGGGGCTGTGAAAGTGAAACCAACCGTCAATTTTGGACACAAAAGTCTCAACCATTATCACAATAGAAGATTTCAGTAGAGCATTCAAACTGACTGTATATGTTGTTGGAGTTGTAGAGAAATATACTGCACCTACTATTTATTTTCGATCTGATTGGACATGTGCAGCCCTGATTTCACCATATTTTTACACTTGATTGGATCTATTAGACGTGATGACCCCCCAAAACTTATATTTTAAGGTGAAGGGATTTAGAGAACACACCCTCAGGAGGAAGACCTATAGAGAATTTGATCTAAAAAATCATAACAGTGTCGTGCATTGTGGGGAACGAGGGAGGCCCTTGAATCACTACGACTTGTGTCGAAAGGGACAAAACTACACTAGTAGAACAGCAGGGAGTTATTTTACCTTTTTTTCAATCCTTTCTGGGAGTGACCTTTTTTTTTTTTGAGGAGTTTTTGGGAGTGACTGGTGAAGTGATGCAGGGACTTTTGAGGCTTACACCTTAATAAGGGAAGATGTCATTAATGTAATCATGATTTTATCTAATAGTTGACCACCTGGTTGTTGGGTTCTAGTTGGCACTTGTAGCTACTTGTTTCATGGCTACTACTAATCAGGCTGGGAAAACCGTCTCGCCCTTCTCCTTTTCTCTTTTTTATTACTTCCTCCGTTAAGAAGTTGTTGTAACATTTCATATTTTCACGCTTGCCGATGCATGATTTCAAACACTAATATCTTTAATTATCCATAAGTAAAAATTATAAAACGTTGATAATGAAAAAATATATATTGAGACAAATCTGACAAGATCCATATGAGTATGTTTTTCCTAAAGTATAAATACAAAAGACAATCAAAATGTAAGATGCAAATAGTAAACACTATGCAAATGGTGCAACTATTCTCAGACGGATGACGTATTTTAGAAGTTATTGCTTCAGTCCACGACTGCACTATACTGACAATGAAAGCACTTGGCCTGGCTTTCCTTGGTCTTCTAATTTTTTTCATTTTGAGTTTATTTATTTGGTTCAATCTTGTTGCTTGTCCTTTATTTTTTTCTTCTTTTCAAATATCAAACATTATTATATGAGTGTTATCCTCTTCTGTCACGTACCTTATCTATTAAAGTTTCATTCATCTTCCCTCTTTCAATCTGCAATCTCAAGACAGTAAAAATTGAATGCAGGAGCTATATCTTTGAATTTTTTCTATGTATAGCATGTGTGGGTGGCTGCTAAATAAACTCTGTGAGATAGGTCTTTATCTGACATTGTCAGCTAAATTTGTCCTTGAAGGGATAAATAATGCTGATCACACAAAGGAGTGGTACCAGACAAGTACAGTTCTTCGGGTCAGCTTGGGGAATTTCCTATTTTTCGCAGTGCTTGCCTTGATTATGATTGGTGTCAAGGACCAGAATGACAAACGTGATTCCTGGCATCATGGAGGATGGATGGTGAAGATGATTATCTGGATTCTACTTATTGTTCTTATGTTTTTTATGCCAAATGTTGTTGTCGATATTTACGGTAAGCTCTTTATGGCTTTCGATATTTTTGATAACTCCGAGTCGTGTCCACAAAAATGAACTTGACTACATTTTTGATTCAGTTTAATGTCATTATTGCAGCGAACTTACTGCTGCAGCTCTAGTGAATTTTGGGAACTCTTGTGTTTTATCAAGTCATTTACTCCTCTAGCCTCAATAAAATGTTCACTTTGACACTTGAAAAATTAGACAACTTGTTTAACTTAACTATGTTATAGATTTTTATCTAAATTTTGTTCTTCTTACTTTTCACGGGACCCATTAAAATCTAAATGTCATAATAAAGTAGAAACATAAAAAAAATGGAATTATGAGAACATATATATACTTCCTTTGTTCTGTTTTGAATGAAATAAAGGGCCTTGGCAAGGGGATTTAGGAGAGGAGAGAGATAGAGAGAAAGAAAAAGAGGGACCCATGTGATGAGGAGAGAGATAGAGAGGAGTGAATACCAAATAAAGTACCGTTTCATTTATTCTGAAATGGTCTAAAATGGTAGGTACTTCGTTAATTTAAGAACGGAGGAAGTATATAAAGGAAAGATCACATGATAAAAGCATCCCACTTGAGAAATGAGAAGGTCTAAGGTCACAACACTTCTTACTTAGCGTCACAACACTACTAGTGGTTAGTAAAGGGGCACATCTAGTGTTCGGAGGGTGAAAGTCGCATCTGCATATTATTTCATGCATGTCTATTAAGTTTATCTTAGCTGTCAATATATTTTGCAGGGATTCTGTCAAAGTTTGGTGCTGGGCTATTTTTGTTGGTTCAGGTTGTTTTACTGTTGGATTTCACTTACACATGGAATGATGCGTGGGTTGAGAAAGATGAGCAGAAATGGTATAGTTTAGATTAGCATATGCAACATATACTTTTTCCTGACCTGGTTGCCTGAAGAAATTTTCATTGATTTTTCAGGTACGTTGCTTTGCTTGCAGTATCAGTGGGATGCTACATCGCTGCATTTGCTTTCTCTGGAATTCTGTTCATTTGGTTCAACCCCTCTGGTCAAGACTGTGGCCTCAATGTGTTCTTCATTGTCATGACCATGATTCTTGCTTTCGCTTTTGCTGTCATTGCGTTGCATCCAAAGGTGAGGAAATTTTTCTCTTTACTTCCTCAATCATAAGACGACTATAGTTTCTACTGTTAGCCCTCGTTTACGGTGTGAATTTTGTCCCTTTTGTACTGTGTTGGTTTCTACTTCAGTGCTGCCACCCGCGCTCCATGTGCTTAGTCAAGGGACCTGGTGCTGACAATTATAGAGCCAATACTGTTGTCAACTAAGGTGGCAAATATGCCAAATCAGTTTAGGGAGTACTAGATCAGCTTTGGCTATCCATGGTGTCGTATGCTTAGTTAGCAGGAGAAAATAAATTCTCCAACCGGGAAAAGACCTGATCCTTAATATGGTAAACGTATGGATGTACTACAGTGCTATGACATGAAATATTATGGAAAAAATTGATATGTGGTGCCATGGTGGACATGCTGCCTATAGTTCGAATGGCCTCAGCCATAATGGAGGCTGGGCTGTGGAAGCCGACCCCAGAATTAATGTATCCTCAATTGGTTTTGGTGCACTCCAAAGGGCGAAGTAGGATGTTTCTCTCAAGCAATGGTGAACCAATAATGATGTAGTGGTATAGATTAAAGGAGTTTAGGAACACGTAATATAAAATTTATGATGACAATGAGTGTGCTTACAAGTAGAAGAATGTCGATCGATGCTCGAATCCTGCTTGTCTAGAGCATCAGTATGCTTCTTGTTATAGGGACCTGTTTCGCAGAATGCCACTATGAATTCACCTTTCTAGGCCACGTGAGATGCTATCCTTGTCAGAGAATATCATGGAGAGGTCTTTTCATTGGATCAACGTGCACAGTTTAGGTTTTGCTGACCCTTTTTTTTAGTTCAATTTTAAATTTGAATCAATTGAGGATTGTTAGATGTAGGCCTTAATTTATTCAAGCAATCTTTACTAAATCGAATTTATTATTTAACTTATTTTTGCTGATAAAAGTCGATTTGCTATAAAAGCTCTTTTACGGAAATGATTTCTGCTTATATGGTTTTTACAGAGTAGGATAAGCGTTTTCTAATTAGATTTCTGCTATAAAATCTGAATGTTTTACTGATCGGTACATGATATTGTCATAAATCTCTGAAGTAATTACCATTTTAGGATTTATATTTAATGTTTATTGTCAGCCGGTACATATCAAAATCGCATTATTAGTAATGATTATAGTTACTTGCTTACATAGCTCAATGTGCTGCTGATGTAACTATTACTACTACAGTAGAAATTATTGTTGATGTTGCTAATATTAGTCGAACAATCTTGAATAGAGAAATCATATTTACATTTCAAATGATCGCATGTTACTCATTGCTACTACTTATAAGTGTTCAAAAATCAATGAACGATAATAAACGCAATGATAGAATTAGTTTGTGCTGGGTGATTTTAAAATGAAGCAAAATTACAATAAGAAAAGAGAAGGTGTGAACTGTACGCACGTTTTGACAATTCAAGCAAATTTTTTGGTTTTAAACATGCATCTTACTATCTTTACTACTTTATACCTGTATGACAATGGGTTGCACTTTTTGTACAAATCTTTGCTAACGGTAGATCATTTCTTGGTTCATGTAGTTGACCCCATCTTATAGGGATTAAGGCTCTGACATTGTTGTTCTACTCTTAAGGCAGTTTACGTTATAAGAATTAAGAAACATAGTCTCTGCACTCTTGGGCAGATGGACTGAATTTGTATATGTCTTGTGTACTAAGCATATAAAGGATACCAAGCTGATTTGAGGATAGTTGGTCTTTTAGGTTTGTATATGCTCCTCTCTTTTTAGAGAAAAATTGTGACACTGGATGTGGATTGGCTATGATTTATTAAAATTGGTCTTTGAAGCTGGATGTCAAGATCTATGACGCACAGGGGCACCGAGTAGGTGGCATCTCTGTACCAGGGCGGATTCGGTGATAGGGATGGAGGCGGTACTGGGACAGCTCAGGGACACCTTCGAAACTTTTCTTAAAAGTTTACTGGGAACCGATGAGTTCTTCATGGGGACGTCTAGGGGACGACTGGCGAAGCATATCAACATTGGACTTAGGGCATGGCTTCAATTCTTCCTTTGCTTCTTCTCTGTTCTTCTCCCTTTAGCTCTCTCTCTCTCACACTCTATCATTTGGCTTTTTCTTTTTTCCTTTCATCCTGTTCGTGTTTGCGGGTATATTAGAGGTGGAGTAGAGAAGATATGGTTAAAAAAAAGAGAGCGAGAAGGAGAGAAGAGGGAAAGGAGAGATGGAAGCATTAAAAACAGAACTTATAAGAAATGCTGCTGCTGTAGAGTCTGTTGTTATCTTTAGGGTTCCTCTTTTTCGTTTTTTTTTTTTTTTGTTGTTGTTAAAGTGTGAACCCAATACAACCTCATAAAATCCAATAACCCAATAAATACAAGAAAAACTTATCTGCCACGTGCCACTAATTGCTATCATCTATAATCATTCTGAAAATATTAATTATACCGTTTATCTTTGTTTTTATATAAATTTCAAAAAAGTCTTGTGTTTTGCCATTTCCTTGCTGCATCTGTCGTTTTTAGATTTGCTGTTTTCTGTCCCTGTCCATGTACTCGTTTACGTTCCCATTTTCAACTGCGTGCTAATTAGGTCAAGATCACCATTTGTGCAAATGAGTGGAAGACTATATATCTTTATAGGTTAATTATTGTTTGAGTTGAGGGACAATGCTGATCAAACTAGTATTGTTGTTTGTTTAATTCTTAACAGGTGAATGGAAGCCTCTTGCCAGCCTCAGTGATTTCTGTCTACTGTGCCTATGTGTGCTATACTGGTCTTTCTAGTGAACCTCGTGACTATGTTTGCAATGGCCTACATAACAAATCGAAAGCTGTCACCACAAGCACCCTTGTCCTTGGAATGATCACTACAGTACTCTCAGTGTTGTATTCAGCTCTTCGCGCCGGCTCTTCAAAGGCCTTTCTATCACCCCCATCATCTCCAAGGGCAGGTATGGACACAAACATATTTTTGCTGTAAATCAGCCGAATTGTGGTTTTGGTATGTCTGCATGTCAAGCTAACCAGAACAGGAAATTGGTTGAAGTTACTAAGCTTTCTTATGTAAACTATTGCCATGTATCTGTACCCAATAAAACTTGGAAGTAAAATTTGTGATTTACCTGTTTTGGTTAATTAATGTTCATAATTGACATGCACCCTAATCAAACTCGTTGACATAAGTATAATGCAATGAATTCTACATGTGGGAGGAATGTCGGCACTTCTTTTGCTCTTGTTGATTTCTGTTAGAGGACTCTTTGTCCTGTGTCCTCCAAAATTGTACTATTGTACTCCTGTCCTTTTACATTCATATTCTATTTTCTTTTGGATTGTTCACAAACAAATCTCCTGTCACTTACAGTGAAAATGTTATGAACCCAACCATGTGATGGGACTCCTTACCTTATATTTTCTCGTTCCAAATCCCATCCAATGATGTGTGACCCTCCACTAACATCTTTTCTCATAACCAAGTTTTTATTTTTTCATTGGCACACTATCTGCAATAAAGCATATTTTGGCCCTCCTTTAATACGTGTGCAAAGCCCTCTTTTCGTCATTACTGAGGGCCTATTTTGAGAAGATTACTTCTTATCGGTGCTTTAATGATGGTTTAACAGCTTTATATGGATTAGAGGGTGCACCCGTGGAATTTGGCTTATCCTGTTTTAGGAATGGGCTAGTAAAGGAGAAAATAGAAGTAAAAGGGTACCTTCACTTTCTGTAATGTTCTTAGTGGGATAGAATAAGGCTTTAAGTTGTTTTGTCGCTAGTGTGGGGGTAGATGGTTGTGCGACAGTGACTGGATTTCTATGTTTGCCTGGGGGTTTAACTGTGAGTGGCTGAGGCTCTTGTTGAATGTAGAAGTGGGCGGGCTAAATCAGTTAAACAGGCAATACATTAAGCTCTTTTGAACTCTTAGCAATAACACGGTTGGGGAATTCATTGTTGTCTTTTTTTTTTCTTTTTTTTTTTGGCAACAAGATCTCACACAATTAACATAACAAGCCCTGCCTTGCCTTCACAGCTAAGTCATGGGCCTGCTTAACCTGATCCCTGCCTACTTTATATAGTTCACAGTAATTGAAACAGCTACGTTATTTTTTTATGTCCTTACAAACATTGTAAATATCAACTAAGTTGTGTTGGTGTGTGAGGGCTTGATTAAGTTGAGCGGGGACGGAGATGACCTTTATTTTTCTGATTTGTCGCTTATTCGCTTCCATGAGTCCTCTAGGAGCGCATAGGCCTCTGCGTGGATTGCTGACGTGGCCATGATTCTGTCATTACCTTCAAAGCTGACGCAAGCATTTGTCGTTGCCTTCCACCCTATGCGCGCTGCATTGTTTCTCGTTCCTCGTTTCTTCCGTGCCCCATCAACTTGCATTATGCAGCAGTTCTGGTTAGATGTGATGATATCTTGCTCTTGCGTCTTGGCTGCTTTTTCAAGACCTGTCTGTTTCTGGAATTTTTGTTGGTTAAGCCTCCTAAGTTGTATCCCATCTAGATGCTTCCATACCTCGTCTAAAATTTCATTGGGATGTAACTTAGATTTCCGAAAGACTATTTTTCCTATGTATCCAAATTGACCAGAGTATTGCAATAAAAATTTCGCTCATAGATTGGTTTTTCCCTTCCTGCTTCCAGAAATACGTGAGGTAGTTTTTTATTCATACATGGAATGGGATGGATTTGTCATTACCAACCTGGAGCCCTAGTGAGGAACCTTTCCATATCCTTTTAGAAATCTCACAATACCGAATTCATTGTTTTCATCTTCGCATGAGACACCAATATATGATGGATGAGTTTGCTGCAGTTGCAGAAAGAAAAAGGTTACTATAATGTCGAGGATAGTAAATAAAATTGAAAGAAGATAAAATTGTTTGTGGGTGGAGTGCGGCTGGGATGGATTAAAACCATTTCTTGTTTTTCTCATTTGCAATTGTGCAGATATAGTCTGTCCCCTCACCCCTTATGCGTGTTATGAGTAGAATACTTCGGTATGTATGCTGATGAATTATATTGTATTCAAATGAACATAATCCTCATCTTGAAATTTATAATGTATTATTTTAGGAAATAGGAATATATACGTACATTTTCGTTTAGTATTAAAAACATAATGACATCTTCCTCATAGAAACAATTATATTCATTTTGGGAAAGACCATATTCATTTTGAGACGAGCATATTCTTTTGGAGCACAATCTGTGAGTCCCATAACATATGAAGATATTCTAAATTGAAGAAAAACAATTTAAGCAAGGTACACCGATTTAAATCTAACCGTGGCAAATGTGGATTTGTTTTTAGCATTAGTTCTTACATAACTATATGCATTGACTAGATTTTGGAAGTTTATAAAAGATCCCCCCACCCCTCCCCGAAAAAATAAAAGAAAAAAAAATCCCTCAATCCTGTTGTAATCACTTCTCAGGTCTGCTCTGTTCTCTCATCTTGCTGTCTTGTCCTTTTGAGTATATCCCAACTGAACTTTAACACATTCCTTGTCCAATATCATGTTTTTTTCGCCCCTTAAAAACAATCATGATTTTGACAAATAATTCGGAAATGTTTTCTTGCCTGCTGCAGGTGCGACAAAATCTCTTCTGAGTTCAGAGGATACAGAAGCAGGCAGAGACAAAAAGGATTCAGAACCCCGGCCGGTCAGTTATTCATACATGTTCTTTCATCTAATATTTGCCCTCGCTAGCATGTACTCTGCCATGCTTCTCTCGGGGTGGACCAGCTCAACTGACAACTCGGATCTTATTGATATTGGCTGGGCTTCTGTTTGGGTAAAGATTTGCACAGAATGGGTGACTGCAGGACTTTACGTCTGGTCTCTTGTGGCACCTTTACTCTTGCCCGATCGTGAATTTTATTAGAAAATATGTGAATTGTCATATGTTCCTAATTCTTATATAGCTTATGATGCCTATTAATAGTCATGCTCTCAAACTGTCATGTCAATAGTTGTTTGGCATTTGGAAGTCTGAGTTAGGTAATTAAGCATGTACAGGATATATGAAATATCTGTGTAATTACTAATTATGATACCTCTTTTAAAACTTCTCATGTGCAAGTCTCTCCGTTTGGCAAAATACTTTGTCCATGTTGACAATATGTAGCGACTTTGGGTATGAAACAAAGTGAAGAGTGCCATTTGTTACAAGGAAACTTCTTCTTTTTGTCACATATCATACCATGAAGTTCCCCCCCCCCCCCCCCCCCCCCCCATTTTGCCGAACTTAGTTGAGCGTAACAAAAGTTATTGGAATACATCGATATTTATTGAGATGAAGAGAATGGGAGAATAGCACTATGGGATTGAGCTTGTCTATTTGCATATCTACCTCAATTTATAACAATCTCTATATATATTAAGTTGTAACATATTGACTTTTGTCATTATTTTTATAGTATTTTTTTTTTGGACGGGTTCATTCCTATAATAACTTATGGTTAAATTTTTTTTGCTAATATATGGAATAATTTTTAGTTTGAAAACGGTTGGATTTATGTTAATGTGTTTTTATCTCTTCTAATTCTAATTTATGCTAAAAAGGATATTAACGCAGAAAGTAATACTTTGGCAAATGGCAAAAATCAAACGCAAATTCTTATATACGGTCCGCCACATCGAAAATTTCGCGTGTGGTCGACCCAGTCCAATTTGAAATAATAAATCCAGCAAACAATAACAAATGCCTTTCGCTGTTACTAGAATCACCGCTAATACAAACTCGCCTCTCACACAAAGTCCACGCCATGGCTACTCCCTTTTCTCGCTCCTCTGCTACAATTTCACTCTCTTCTCCTTATTCATCTTCATCTTCAACTTCTCTCCTTCAATCACTTTCGAAGCTTCAATAATGGCGACGTCGTAGAATTCCGTCGACGATGCACCTCCTACTGTTTTCGAAGCTTCAACGATGGCGAACTCCGCAAAACTCTCACTCGTTTCTCCTTTGGAATCTGTATTCGCGGGTTCTAAGAAAGCCGTTGTGTTTCTGAGCAATAATTAAGTACAATTTCAGAGAAAAGTAATCCTAAACCTAACTATTGAATCTCTATTATAAGTTGAGCAGAAGTCATTGAGCAGAAGTCGTGGCGATGAAGTTGATATGAGATATCGAAGAAAGTGTATCGAACAGAATGTTGGTGTTTGGTGGGGAGAGGGTTGCAACTTAAGGGATGATGATTGATGTTTCTATTCTACTTTAAGCATTGACCAAATTACTAAGTAATGTAGTTTTCATGTTTAGTTAATTAGAATAAATAGAAGTTTTAATTAATTAGGATAAAGTAATCTTATTTGTTCATATGTGTAACATCATTTGTTCATATCAGTAACCTTATTTGTTCATAGCATATCATATCAATAACCTCATTAGTTTGTATGAGTAACCTTAAAAAATTATATTAGTAACACCACTTATTAATACTAGTAACCTCATTTTAGTTATACGAGTAACCTCATTTTAATCATATGAGTAAGTCGTAACTCCAATAGTTCAGAAAAGTAGCCGCATTTATTCAAACGAGTAACTGTACCCCACCCATTCATAATAGTAATTGATTAATTTCTCATTTTCTCGTTTAGTCATACAAGTAATGTCATTTAATCTATGAATAACCTCATTTAATCTTATGAGTAGCCTCAAAGGTTCACAAAAGTAATCACATTTATTCAAACAAGTAACCTAATCGATAAAAGTAAACTGATTAGTAACCTCATTTCTTCAAATGAGTAACCTCATTTATTCAAATGAGTAACCTCATTGTTCACAAAAGTAACCTCGTTTGTTCATACGAGTAACCTCATTAGTTCACAATATTACCCTTATTTAATCATACTATGACAATATTTGATCAAGTAACCCCAATTGTTCACAAAAGTAACTCCATTTTATTATGTGAGTAACCCCATTTTTATCATGAGTAACCCAATCAATTTATAATAGTAATGTCATTTAATCTATGAGTAACCTCATTTAATCTTATGAGTAATCCAATTAATTTATATTAGTAACCTTATTTATACAAGTAACTTCAAATAATCATACGAGTAACCTCATTTAATCATATGAGTAACCCCAAAGGTTCACAAAAGTAATTGCATTTGCTTATAAGAGTAACAACATTTCTTTATAGGAGTGACACCCTTTTATTATTAAAAGTAACCACATACTCATACAATTAACTCCATTTGGTCATAAAAATAACTCCATATGTTCATAAGAGTAACTCCATTTGTTCATAAGTGTTTGTGCATAAGGGTCAACTTTAAAAGGTCATATCTCACATAACATTTAATATTTTGGAAAGATTCAAGTTGAAGATAAAAACTTAGCTCAACAGCTTTCCAACGCCTACTCAAAAGCTCGATTCCGATGAGAAACGAGTGAGATATGACCATTTGAAAATGAACTAACGGGCTGATAGGCTCTCCTCGATTTGTATGATAGACTAATAAATGTCAAAACTAAGGACAACTTAACAGAACTCACTTGAGAAGTGCTATAATGCAGAAAACCCAAAAGTTCAGAGCTACAAAGTATTGAAAAATTAAGAAGTATTACCATGTAAAAAACCTAAAAGTTGGGGCTACCATGTAGAATTTCCCATAATTTTCTAGATGAGTTGGACGAAGCCCACTTTCCAAACTTTCGATATGCGTGTCATTACCATGAGATCTTTGTTCCTATCTTTTTGGTTTTTGGGCAAATCGAAGGAATTTTCTGTCCCAAGATTTAGGGGTCTATTCGAGGAGTTAGGTAATCTTGTGAACGTTATAGGTATAGTTCAGGGGGCATCCCAATTGACTACTTTATTTTACCGACAAACCCTGCCTATTAGTGTAATAGGTTAAAAGCAAGGTATGTGGTTCTATGTCAAATAGATCCTAAAGCGAAGCTGCTAGTAGCTTTAAAGGCCTCTCGCTATATGTGATTTGACATTAAGCTCTCTAAATCAGCCTATTGAATTGTTCATGTAGGCGAGTTTTTATACGCCTAGGCAATGTAGCACGTATTTGACTATCTTATTGAAGGGTTTTATTGAAAAACGTTTTGAAATCGCCAACAAGTCTTTAATTAAAGGAAGACTCATAAACTTAGTTGGATATTGAAAAATCTTATAGACAACTTTGAGATTTATCCAATATAACCGTCATAACTTCAATATTGGTCATGAACCAAAAACTAATTAAGTTCAGGGGGGGGGGGTGAGGTTACGAATATGACCATGAATCACGTTCACCCACTGATGGCCTCTACTTAGCACAATGTATAGCAAATTTTATGTAAAAGATCAACAACCAAATAATAGATTTCAACACCCTAAAAAAATATTAGTCTAGATTGGTTCATAAAATAAATAAAAGACTACTTTTTTTGGTGACAAGCTATGAAAAACTCAAAATTATTGGGTTCTTAAATCAATTTGTCCAATTATCTGATTAGGCATGAGAACAATTTCTTTAGGGCTTGATTTAACAATAAACATGTAGGTGCTGAAAGCATAAACATGGCAATCATGAACAAAATAAATAAATACAAAAGAGAAGGAGTAGATAATTAGAATGTACAGAGAACGATTATTTATTAAAGATCTAAATCACGAAAAGATTGTTAGTAAATTCAATAAAATAAATAAGAAAAGAAAATATTAAGGACCCTCAGAATTATACTGGTGTGGCTTAGGTCTAAGAGAATAACGTCCTTCGGGAGGAGCAGTCGTGGAGCCTTCAACGAAAACTTATGAAGATAGAACAAGGTTGAATGTATTTATGTGTTTGAGTATGCGAGTATGAAAGTGCTATATGCCTTCAGAGATCGTAAGTATATATGCGTGAAAAACAGTTAAAAAAATTCGGAAAATCTTGGCCTATTTAAAGAAAATATTAAAAAAGAATGTTACGCGGCGTGCACAAGTTCTTCTTCTCGCGCATGGTTGTGCGCCGGGCACATGCCCTGTGCATTTTTCAAATTTAATTTGTGCACGATATTGTCACCAGGCGTACATTATTTTGCAGCAGATGCATCTCTAATGTGGCTGGTTTTATATTTAATTCGGTCTTTTAAATATTTGTTTCATCTTTATCAAATAATATCTTTTTAAATCCGAAAACCATCTATTTAAAATAGATTAAATCTGATTTCAATAAAACCTTTACTTTGTAGTATCCTTGAAAACATATTTTTATTTCTGGAAATATTTATTAAAATGATAAATATATAATAATAATTGTCATGAATAATTGATTGGGTTTTTTTCTAGTAAATTGGGATCAAAAAATAATTGTGGGCTAAAAGTACAATTAAGTAACAGGAATAATTAATTTGGCTTTAAAATTGGACTTTGGCCCTATAAAACAAGCTATATGACATTGAAAACGGTTTTGGGCTTCTCTTCGGATTGCACTCCTTAGATCAGACCAATTAAGATTGTGGTATGTATCATCATAGGGTAATGAAATGGGGAGATACAATTTTATGTCTACAGAAGCCCCCACTTTGACTGTGATTTGTAAAACCAAAAGTCAAACGGAGAACGTTTTTAGATTCTTTACAATCTAAGCTTTGATGAGGTTGAATCCACTTTTCTTCTGCACTCACATGTACCTGCAAAACAAGCATAAGTTTGCAGGAACATATATATGTGGAAAATGTTTGCAAAACAAGCATAAGTTTGCCCAAAAAAAAGGACATGTGAAAAGCATATTATGAGCAATGCTCGACTGAAGACTAGCACTGTCTATTGTTGTCTTCAGGAACAAGACCCATAGGTGTCCTCGAAATAACGTTGGAATTGCCATTGTCGATATCCTTGGAATCGATGTCCTTAGAACTAACGTTGGATTTTCCGCTATAGATGTTCATCGGAAATAACGCTAGATTTATCGTTGTCTATGTCCTTGAAAGGCGCAATTGATCCCTCCGACGATGTTTTCATAAAAGGTATGCACACCTTAGTAGAATATAAAACTGGATTTACCATTGTCAATGTCTTTTGGATGCACAAATGATCCTTATCCCCATATAGTACCCTTACCCCTTGGCGGAAATATAACCCCTATAGAGTTGTTTAACACTGGATGTAACGTTGATACCTGTAAAATGCAAAGAAAAAAGATATGCATATAAAATACTATGTTACATGCATATACCCCGTGATGTGGGTCTAAAACCTTGAAGGATTCGCCTTCCCTCTGTACTAGAGATGAATCGATTCTGTATTCCTTGGGTAGAAAATAACTTAACCATATAAAGAGTGACCTCTAATACTCTAGACATAAAGATGCTAGCGTGTGTCTACTTATGGGTGTGTATGTGGGTGTGTGACTCCATGACTAATGCTAGGATCCTATATATGACTTATTAAGGATGGATGCATGCATGCAATGCTTGATACAATGTGTATAATACGAAATGCATATATGTAATGCAGAGATATGATATGATATTAATGCAGTTGTACAATGCTTTGTTGTTCCTCTAGAAGCTCAATTTTTCCTTTAGAAAATAGTTTTTGAAAGAGGAGGAATGAGAAGCCCACAAGAATATATGATCCATGTAAGTTGTGTTTGATCCTTCGAGTTTACTTTGGTATGATCCTAAGTGAGTCCGTAAAATAGTAGTCTTTTCTAGTATAGGTCTCGAGCCCATGATCTTCTGTACGGACTCGTAATGAAGTCCTTATCGAAAGGAGCCAATGACCTTCTGTGTGGACTTGCGACGCAACCCCCAACAAAAATAGAGCTGGTAAAAATGTGACCTAATTGTTTGACTCCAAAGATATATCGTCACGTTATGTCATATGTGAAAGTTTCGACAAAGATTCCATGTAGGATTCGTAAGATGAAAAGAGAAGAGAATAAGGCCAAATAAAGGAACAATCAAAGGATTAAACACGTTTATAATGCTGAAAGGTTATGCTAAGGTTGGCTTAGAAGGTTATAATGTAGTTTAGGAAATGGAAAAAAAAAGAGGAAAAAAAAGGCGCAACAATAATGAATTGGCTCAGGCAATAAGGTAGCTTTATGATTCAAGTTCAAATCCTAGTCAAGTTTTAAAGTAGGGATGAGCATTGAAAATTCATAATTTCGACGATCGTCTTTCCATATGGGCCTATGCAACCTTAAAATATATTTTTGAATTAAAATGGTCGGGCCTCAAAAGAGGTTGCCTATGTATCCATGATGGAATTAGGCCATTCATAGCTATTAGCATTTTTAATAGGTGGCCGGAAACTTTGTTTGGAGCCACTTGCAATGACTTTGGCATTGAGTTGGAAGAGGTCTTTGAAAACGGTGGATAATGATGTAGGTTTGATTTGGTTTGAAGTGGTCTAGCCTGAAGGTGACCTTTCCTACGTATCTTTAGCAGAATTAGACCATTCGTAGTTCAGGTTAATGAATGAGGAGATGCTCTAACTTTTGCCTAAGTCGCCCTTATGGGTTTTCAACCTAGCGAGTTTTGGTTTGTCTTTCAAGGTTTATTTAAATGCGATGTAGTTGTGGGTTGTTTGTAATGTATGGTTTTTGGAGGTCAAAGCCTTTGATGAAGTTGGAGGTTTAGGATTAAAGTACATGTGACAAAGATATTGATGGGTTTATTTGCAACACTTTTTTTTTCGATCTTTGCTTCTTTTTGTTGCTTCAATTCTTTTCTTTCTTTCACTATTTTTCTTTTAATTTTAGTTTTTATTTCTTTTTTCACTACTACATAAACAAGCACATGCAATAGTCTAATGCGATGGTATAAGCTAATGCAATGGTATGAGCTATTGCAATGGTTATTTGCAACGCTATAAGCTATTGCGACGATGTTTTGCAACAGTGTACTCTAATAATGTAACACTTATTTGCAACGGTTTGAAACCATCAAATGCCACACCTACCCTGAGCATAGCAATGGTCTGAGTATAGCAATGGTTTTCTATTTTAGTCTTATTTTAATATTGTAGGTCGGTCATTAAGGGGGAAATCCATATGTTAGCCTTATTTGTAAAACCTAAAAATATTGAGAATGAAAATCCACAATTCATTCTCACATTATTTGTTCCTCGCTCACTCTCCCTGTCCTCACTTTTAAATTTTCATAATTTCATAATTTAACTTCGTTTGGGATTATATCTTTTTTCTTAGCTTAAACCTAAGCTAGTTCACAAGAAAGTCTTCTTTTTTCCCCTATAGTCATATAGTTATCTAGTACCCTGTGCATGAAGCATGTTATGAAATACTATATTACGTGTTTGATAGTGATAGAATATGGAAATATTCTTGATAGCTTTGTATATTATCTTTGTATATCCTAGTGTATATTTTGGTTAGTTTGTTACCTTAATTCTAGGATCTCATTAGCTTGGTATATAAGCTCTCCTATATTGTAATTCTCATGGAGGAATTAATCAATTATATTATGGTAATCAGAGCCTAGGTTATTTTTCTTCTCTCTTCTCCCTTCTCTCTTCCTCGTCTAACCTAGCCTAGCCGTCGATCCCCCTTTATTCGTCCATGGCTCCCGAGCACTCAAAAGGCTACCATTCCGCCCTCAACCTCAATATTAAACAACATATCCCTCTCACTATCGATCTTGACAACGTTCACTACTCATCTTGGGCGGAACTTTTCAAAATTATCGCTCGCGCCAACCAAGTTCTTGATCACATCATCCCACCGGCTGACCCACCGACCATCAAGGACACATAACTCTGGGGACGACTTGACGATGTGGTCCTACAATGGATTTACGGCACCATAACCGAGGATCTCATGCTCACTATCCTCGAACCTGGCTCCACGGCCTAACAAGAGTGGGAACGGCTTCTACCTCGAGAATCAGTTTTCTCATACCCACCTTGAAAATTTCAAGAATGTGTCAGCCTACTGTCAGAAATTAAAAATGATCTCCGACCAACTTGCCGGCGTCGGGTCTCCCGTCTCCAATCAGCGACTTGTTCTTTAACTTGTCGCAGGCCTAACAGATGCCTATGACAATGTTGCGTCCATCATCCAGCAGAGCGACCCCTTGCCTCCATTCTACAAAGCCCGATCCATGTTGAGTCTCGAAGAGACGCGCAAATCTCAGCAACTCAGCTCCCCTGCCAATGTCCTCCATGCATCCACTGACTCACCTACGAGTGAGCAGCCCGACGATTTTTACTCGGACAATAGCAGTGGTCACAAACACCGCTCGCCCTCCCACAATTCTGGTCGCGGTCGGGAAATGTGTGGTCGTGGCGGCGGGGGACGACAACAAGATGGCCGGTCGGGGTAGGGGCCGTAACTTTTCTCATGCTCACTCTTCCCAACCCAGGTACCCAACTCCCCCTCCATATTACTCATATCCTCCTTGGGCTTATTTTCCACCAATGTATGGGCCACAAACAAACTGGGCCACTCCCCCTACCCTTATCCGGTGCAACAGCCCCGTCAGACTCCTAGGCCCAATGCTGCTCTCGGCTCACTTGGAACCCCTGCCCAAGTATATGCGGCCACTACAGAGCCCCCACATGAGTATGCCCCAACGGACATTGATGTCGCACTCCACACCATGACTTTGCACCCGCCGGACGACAACTGGTAGATGGACACCGGCGCTTCTTCACATATGACGGGTGATTCGATCAGGAACTCTCACGTCTTATTTTAATTCGAGTACTTTTAAAAATATTCTTGTTGGAAATGGTAACACTATTCCTGTTATTGGTCATGATAGTGCAATTCTTCCATCATCTAATTCTCCCCTTTCCCTTCATCATGTCTTATATGCCCCTCAAATTATTAAAAACCTCATCTCTGTTCGAAAATTCACCTTTGACAATAATGTTTCTGTCGAATTTGACCCTTTTGGTTTTCATGTGAAGGACCTTCGGACGGGGACTATTCTTATGAGATGTGATAGCTCCGGTGATCTCTATCCTCTTTCCTCCCTCAAACACAACTCCTCTCCAGCCTTCGCCGCCCTCTCCACCACCACTTGGCACAATCGACCTGGCCATCCTGGAGCTCCTAGTTTTAATTCTCTTAGGTCCAATAATTTAATTACTTGTACCTCTAGTGATATAAATTTTTTTCATGGATGTCAACTTGGAAAACATATTAAATTTCCATTTGATGCTTCAAATAATACTACTGTTGCGTCTTTCGCTATTATTCATTTTGACCTTTGGACCTCACCTACTTCGAGCTCCTCTGGACATCGCTATTATGTATTGTTTTTGGATGATTACACAAATTTCTTATGGACCTTCCCTCTTCACAATAAGTCTCAAGTCCTCTCTAATTTCATTAATTTTTGTCAATTTGTTCACACTCAATTCGAACGCAAAATCAAAAGTTTTCAATTTGACAATGGACGCGAATTTGATAATCCCCCCTTCCATAAACAATGTGCACAACGTGGCATGTATTTTCGTTTTTCTTGTCCCTATACTTCTTCACAAAATGGCAAAGCAAAACGAAAAATTCGCTCTATCAATAACATCGTCCGAACTCTTCTCCTTCATGCATCTATTCCCCCCTCTTTTTGGCTTCACGCCCTCCAAATGTCTACCTATCTCCACAACATCCTCCCTAGCAAGGTTCAGATCTCTTTCACTTCACCCACTGAAATTCTTTATCGCCGTATCCCTTCCTACTCTCATATCCGCATCTTTGGGTGTCTCTGCTACCCTCACCTTTCATCTTCCACCATTACTAAATTTCAAGCCCGCACCACTCCTTGCGTTGGGTTTCCATCTAATCGTCGTGGGTACAAATGCCTAGATCTTAGCTCTAACAAAATCATAATTTCAAGGCACGTTACCTTCAATGAAGACGTTTTTCCTTTTGCCAAACTCCACACAATGCCCAGCCTACTTCCACTCCTTCTTTCCCCACACCTGCCCGCTCACCTTCAGCCCAACCCATTCCTGCCACTCCCTCCTCGGCCCACTCTGCACACGCGGCCCCCCATCTCACCTCCTCACCCACGCCTCTCAGCCCTCCTTCTCATTCCCCCTCGACCCAGCACCCCACGCCTATACCGTCACCCTCCCCCTCGGCCCAACAGCACACTCCACCACCCTCCCCTCATCCTCAACCTACTCCCATTCACCGTAATCGCAGCAGTAATGACATCTTTAAACCCCAAAATATTTTGAATCTCTCCGCCACTGCAACGTCCCCCTCCCCTCTTCCCACCTCTCCGCTCCTTGCTCTTCGTGACCAAAATTGGAAAGTGGCCATGACTGATGAATATAATGTTCTAATTAAAAATGAGACGTGGGAGCTTGTCCCTCCCCCTTCTAATGTGAATATCGTACAGTGTATGTGGTTGTCTAAGCATAAGTTTCGATCTGACGGTTCTCTTGAGCGGCATAAAGTCCGTCTTGTTGCTAATGGCTGGTCACAGCAGGTTGGCATTGATTGTGAGGAGACTTTCAGCCCAATTGTCAAACTAGCCACCATTCGCTCAGTCCTGTCTCTGGCCCTCGGTAAGTCATGATTTATTCATCAGATAGATGTTAAAAATGCCTTTTTGCATGGTCATCTACAAGAGACTGTTTACATGCATCAGCCGCCTGGTTTTCGAGACCGCACTCACCCTGACTATGTTTGTCGTCTTCGGAAGTCCTTATACGGCCTCAAACAAGCTCCTCGGGCTTGGTACCAGCGGTGGTCTCTTTCTCTCTCAACGAAAGTATGCTGAGGAGATTCTGGCTCGTGCTAACATGTCCTCCTGCAAACCATAACCCACCCCTGTTGACACCAAGGCCAAACGCAGCGCCTCATCTGGCCCTTCAGTTGCTGATCGATCTTTATATCGATATATGTCTAGCAGGCGCCCTTCAGTATCTTACCTTTACTAGGCCTGATCTCTCTTATGCAGTTCAGCAGATTTGCCTCTTTATGCACGATCCCCGCGAGCCTCATCTACATGCTCTGAAATGTATCCTTCGATACGTTCAGGGTACTTTGCACATGGGTCTGCACCTATATTCATCCTCTTCAGCTCGGCTTATTTCTTACATAGATGCCAACTGGGGCGGGTGCCCTGACACTCGTCATTCCACCTCGGGTTATTGTGTCTTCCTTGGAGACAATCTCATCTCATGGTCGTCTAAACGACAAGCTACTTTGTCTCGCTCCAGCGTCGAATCAGAATATCGTGGTGTGGCCAACGTTGTAGCCGAAACCTGTTGGCTACGCAATCTACTCCTGAAGTTACAATGTCCTGTGCGCCGAGCCACTTTAGTTTACTGCGATAATGTAAGTGCGGTTTACCTCTCCGGTAATCCCGTCCAGCATCAGTGCACTAAACATATTGAGATGGACATTCATTTTGCTCGCGAAAAGGTTGCGAAAGGTCTTGTTCGTGTGCTTCATGTTCCCTCTCACTACCAATACGTTGACATCTTCACCAAAAGTCTTCCTAGGCCTCTTTTTGAAGAGTTTCGTTCCAGTCTCAGCGTTCTCCATCATCCCGCTTCGACTGCGGGGGTGTGATATAATATGGAAATATTCTTGATAGCTTTGTATATTATCTTTTTATATCCTAGTGTATATTTTTGTTAGTTTGTTACCTTAATTCTAGGATCTCATTAGCTTGGTATATAAACTCTCCTGTATTGTAATTCTCATTGAGGAATTAATCAATTCTATTAGATAGTAGGCTAGTGGTACAATATCATTACTTTAGCGAAGAAGAGAATTTGCAACTAATAAAAGATGATCTCATAAGTCATATTTTGATTTTTGATCATATACTATATGCTTGAGTTAATACATAAAAAAATGATTTATGAAAAGGTGAAACTGGTGGTCCTACGGGAGCATTTTGAACATATATGTTCATATTGGATGTTAATCGAAGTTAATAATGTTCAGCTTTGAAAGATTTCATACATCAATCTATAATCTCCTCTTTGCTAACCCTAACCAAAATGATAAATTATATTAAATGTTTGGCCACATTTCTTGGAGTGGCCCATCTGTAATTAAATTATTAAAAGACCCCTATCTTTAAGGAACATAATCCGCCACCAGCTGGAATTGACTAAATAACCCTTATTTATTGGAGGTCTCATCCTTTATAAATATCAGTTGTCTCATCAATCAAAGGGTATTGAATTCTTACCAAACAAACTAGAGCATATCTCTCTAGATTTTCTCTTTCTACCTGAATCATTTACCGATCCCGGGACCTCCTTCGACCACTTGAGGCTCATAAGCCCCCAACGTACCTAGGATCATCCCATGACCCCCTCAGCATTTTGAGGAGCGTCACTGAAATATTTAGCCAAAATAAGGCTGATGACCTCCCTCGGCCACTTGAGGTTCAAAAGCCCCCAACGTGCCAGGAGCATAGCATGACCTCTCCCGGTATCTCGAGTCGCGTCACATGACCTCCCTTAGCATTTTGAGGAGCGTCATTCAAATATTTAGCCAAATTCAAGCTAAGTACCTCATTGGCACCCACTCGGTCAGCATGGGGCTCATTAGCCCTTGGCCGAACGTAGTCTTACCCACTCGGCCAACATGAGAATTCTTATTCCTTAGCCGAATCGCTTCTAATAACTTAGCCAAATTTAAGCTAACTACCTCGTTGGCACCCACTTGGTCAGCATGGGGCTCATCAGCCATCACCCGAACGACGTCCTATCCACTCGCCCAGAATAGGGCTTCTTCCCTCTTGGCCGAGTCGGTTATATACTTAGCCAAATTTAGGCAAAGTATCCCAAGGCACCTGTTCGGATGGCATCATCAGCCCTTAGCCAAACAACGTCCTACCCAATCAGCCAGTATCGGTTCATCCCTCTTTACCGAGTCAATTTTATACTCAGCCAAATTTAGTCTAAGTATCCCAAGACACCCATTGTGATGACATCTTGGTCGAACGACGTCCTACCCACTCGGCCAGCATGGGATCCTTCCCATTTGCCAAGTCGCTTTTATACTTAACTAAATTTAGGTTATGTATCCAAGCTACCCGTTCGAACGATGTCATCAGCCCTTGTCCGAACGACGTCCTACACACTCGGTCAACATGGGGTCCTTCCCTCTTTGCTGAGTCAATTTTATACACAGTTAAATATAGGCTAAGTATCCAAGGCATCTATCAGCTCACGTCATCAACCATTGGTCGAATGACTACCTACTCACTCGGCCAGCATGGGGATCCTTCCTTCTTGCCAAGTAGCTTTTATACTTAGCCAAATTTAGGATATGTATCCCAAGACACCAGCCCTTGGTCGTACGACGTCCTACCCACTCAGCCATCGGGGGGTCCTTCCCTCTTTCTCGAGTCACTCTTATGCTTAGCCAAATTCGGGCTAAGTATCTCTAGGCACTAGTTCGGACGGCGTCATCAACCCTTGGTCGTACGACATCCTACCCACTCGACCACCATGCGATCCTTCCTTCTTTGTCAAGTCGCTCTTATACTTAGCAAAATTTAGGCTAAGTAACTCAAGGCACCCGTTCGGACGTCGTCATCAGCCCATCATGGGTTTCTTCCTTCTTTGCCAAGTCGCTTTTATACTTGGCCAAATTTAGGCTATGATTCCCAATGCACTCCTTCGTATGATGTCATCAACCCTTTATTAGATGGCGTCCTACCCACTCGACCAACATAAGGCTCATTCAATCTTTGCAAAGTCGCTTTTATACTTAGCCAAGTTTAGGCTAACTATATCACGGCAGCCCTTGGTCAAACGTCGTCCTACCTATTCGGTCAGCATGGGGCCCCTTCCCTCTTTGTCGAATCGCTTTTATACTTAGTCAAATTTAGGCTAAGTGTCTCTCTGGCACTCGGTTAGACGGCGTCATCAGCCGTTGGCCAAACGGCGTCCTACCCAGTCGGCCAGCTTGGGGTCCTTCTCTCTTTGCCGAGTCGTGTGTATACTTAGCCAAATTTAGGCCAATTATTCCAAGGCACCCGTTCCGACGGCCACATCAGCCCTTTGCCGAACGACGTCCTACCTACTCGACCTACATGGGGTTCCTTCCCCTTTTGCCGAGTTGCTTTTATGTTTAGCCAAATTTAGGCTAAGTATCTCAAGGCACCCGATCGGATGGCGTCATTGTTTATGCTAAAATTTATCGCTTATGATGAAATTAAAGTTTGTGGGACGTGTCAACCAGATGATGTTAAAGACGATGCGACAAAAGAATGCAAAGGGGGATCAAAGGGGATGAACACCACAAAAGTGGTGACGCGGAAAACCCCAATGAAGATGGGTAAAAAACCGCAGGTGGTTGGAGATCCACCAAACTAATATAGTTCACTATCTTTCTTCGTGACTGACTGTCGTTTACAAGAATGCTTAGTTCACTCTAATGTCCATCTCGCAATATTGCGTAAAAAACATGTCAATGACCTCTCTCTCCCTTTTATATGCCTTCTTTTTTCCTTGGCTTTTTCCCCAACGAATCAAAAATAAATTCACTAATTATTACATTAACTTCATGCTTAAATCATGGAGATCTTCTATGCTCACGCTCCAGCGTCTTAATGTTGTCCCTTTTAACGGCTGAATTTATGGCTTATAATGCTCTTGCCTTATTTGGCTGGACCGTTACCATTTAATGCGGTGCTCTCAATCTTGCATGTCATCACGTCAGATGGTATCACGTCGTCAAGTCATCGCGTCATCGCGTCAATGTCATCCTGTCAAAAAATTCAGCCATAACAGTTTGCCCCCAATTGTTGAGTTGGGGTGGCACGAAGCCCATGAGACAATTGTTAAAAAATCAGTGAATCAAATGAAATTCTACTCAAGTCATTAAGATATCACAAATCGCAAGAAATCTCGCCCTTGTCAATTTATGGAAAAAAAAAAAGAAGATTTCCAAAGAGACGCATGGAAGGAAAGGAGATCTGCTTTGAGCGGTTATTTTTGGTAGTCCAAGAGTCTCAAAATACAAAAGGTAGTTTTGTTTATAAATAGCCGTTTTAATTATAACCGTTGGCACGATTGTTATGATTACTCACTGTTGGCATAAATAACTTAAGCGGCTAAGGAATCACAACTTTTTCTCTAACTTCATCAAATCTTTCTCTCTCTTTAAGTAAGGCAACTTCCATAACTTCCCTTACTCTCATCATCGGAAAACCGATCGCTGACACTAGGTAATTTCGCACTTTTTGCGCTCGTTTTTTTTCCTTTGATTCACTCTACTTTCTCTTCCTCTACTGTTCTCATGGCGCCTAGTAGACGCAGCATTAGGACTTTTGTAAAAAACCAAGAGAAATCGAAAGGGAAAGAGAAAGATGTAGAACTAAGGGTAGAAAATGAGGATGAACTGTCAACGATGTCAGAAGAGGATCTTTTAAGGTTTTTAGACTTAGGAAATTTGCCTGAGAGTACTGTCATTAGAAATGCTGATCCTGACGAATCCACAGAGTCGTGTCCCCAAAAATGGGTAGTGATCTATGAATACCCTTTCAAAATAGGTCTTAGACTTCCCTTCAACCCCCTGGCAAGGGATCTGATGCAGATTTACCAAATCAGCCCAGGGCAGATTGTGCCCCAAGTCTGGAGGATCCTGAGTGTCATCGACAGGGTGACGGCGTCGTGGGACGAAGCCTTCACCCTTCACGACTTGCTGTTACATTATGAAATTAGGGTCATTGCGAAAAATAGGATAACCTTGCATGCAAAGGCGAGGTTAGAGACTTTGGTCGGCGGGATACAGTCAAATGACAGAGGTTGGAAAAACAGGTTTGTGTTTGTGAAGAGATTGTCGCTAGGGGAAGCCGGGGCGTCTCTGGTTGGCGGCTGGAATACCGAAGGTGTGTTTCTTTTCAGTCTTTCTAAATTCGTGATGTGTCGTTAACACCACTCTTACATCGTTTCTACTGCAGGTCTTAACCCAAAACTGTTGTCGCATCGCGACGAATCTCAGAGTCTCTGTGACAAGTTTCTGAATGTATCAGAGGAGGACAGACAGTTCAGAAGGGTTCTTTTTGCTTCTCAAGACAGTTGTTCATCTATGGCATCTGGTTAGTCTATCTAATTTAAATTTCTCTTCTTCTTTTTATTCTTTGGGTAGGACTCTACCAGGGAAGGTTTTATACTAACGACTTAATCACTTCCGGACAGGTTCATCTCAATCGCGTCCTAAGGGGAGTCTGGACGGGCAGGCGCTGGATGAGATGCTGCGCAAGCGCATGAGGGAGTCCTCTACTGACGCTGCGTCAGCGTCGTCTAAGAAGGATACAGCTTCACTTGGACGACGAGCTGGACGTCGCGGCTAAGACGCGCAAGACTGACTTCCTCGCTCCCCCAGACAAAAGCGATCCTTCCTATTCTGTGACCGTCCCAAATGACTTCATGTCGTTGGAACGGTCCATATGGCCTGAAGCAGACAGGTTCCTTTTTCCTAGCGCAATGGAGAGTATCAAGGAACATACTCTTCCTCGCATGATGTCAGATGGGCTGGAACTCCTATTTCAGGTATAGACTTCCGGTTTCCTTTTTCAGACATTATGCCTATTATGACAATAACTTGTGACTCTCTAAGTGACGCGTATCATATCTTTTTGTGCAGTTTTCTCAACATCTCCTGATGGCTAAGAGGGAGATCTCCTCTCTGCTGAAGGGTCATCTGACCATGAAGCAGAGAATGGAGAAGGCTGAATTAGACGCGAAGTCCAAAAGCGATGAGGTGGAGTCTTGCAAGAAGGCCATGGAGAATATGAAAAAGACTTTACAGAAGAATGGGGAGGAGCTAGAAGAGCTAAGGCAGAGGGCGACTAAGTTGGAGGAGTCTTCTCGTCATAAAATCACGACGCTCCAGGCGAACGTCGACGCACAGAAGAACGAGATGGACATGCTCGAGGCTGAGGTGACAACTAGGGTCAGGGCTAAGCTGATATACCAGTTTTTAATAAAGAAGACGACGTCGTGGACGCCACAGAAGGACATTGACCTATACCTCCAGTTTATGGGATCCATGAAGGATCTGATGGACGAGGACGACTTGGCTGCGACGACGGATTCTTCATCAAAAGTGTTGACCCTTGAGTTTTGAAGATGACCTAACCACAAAAGACATAATATATTTTATTTATGTTGATTGCAAGGTAATTCATGCTCGAGCTAAGAGAATACTTGATTGAAGATTAAAGCGGAGAATTAATCAAGATCGAAGTAAAGATGTTCGAGAAATGAAGAATCAAGCATGGAATGAAGATTAGAATACATTAGGGTATTTATTAATCTTCTTGTTAAGGTTGAGTAAAGCTTTATTAAGTTCGTGGTGAATTCTCAAAGGAACTTGGTTCTGTTCCCATGAAAGGAACAGACCTGGCACTATAGGAACAAGGCTTAGGAACAAGACTTAATAATTAGGGAACAAGACTTTAAAACTAATTTAGGAACTTCTAAGTGACTAATATTGTGCGCCTAAGATAATTGTGTGCCCAATATAGTTGTTAGAGTTTTTAGGGATATTTGACTAAGATCCATATTTTAGGAAGTTAGTTTAAGTTTGTTAGGAAAAATTTTAAAAGATTTTCTGATTTTAAATAACTGATTTTCAAATTTATCTTTTTAAAAATATATTTTATCTTTTATATTTTATTTAAAAGATTTAGTTTTCGAAAATTATTATTTCCGGTTTTTAAAATGTTTCGGATTTTTAAAAAAACTGTTTTCCGGTTTTATAAAAATTTTGAAAAAGATATTTTTCCTAAAAACTAGCTAAAGATTTTATTTATTTATTTCCTAAAATCTAGATTACACGCCTAAAGTTTACTGCTACATTTTATGAGTTAGTGGATTTAGTGGCTTAAGTTAATTATCCTCCAAGTATTTAATTAAATTAAATAAGTTAATTATTCTCCAAGTTTGCAAAACCACGTAATATGTTACTGCTTCTATGAAGTGAAGTAGTGGATTAGTGGATGCTTACATGACATGGAATAATTATATTAATTTAATTAATTAATTAAACATCATGGAGAACATGTGATAATGGTCTAAGTTAGTGGAAACATGTCTTGTCTTAATGTCTATAAATAGCGCCTAATTCATTTGAGAAAATTGTGTCTGACTTAGTTAATTTGTCTTAAGTTATCTAAAGTGTCAGTGCCTTTCCTTAAGAGAATTCATACTTACATTAATCGAGTTTATTACTCTTCCATTGTTTAAAAAGTGTATTTTTGAGAAAAAGGGTTTGAGTGAACTCTTGTAAGTGTGAGAAAGCTTTGAGTGAAGCAAGAGAAAGAGAAAGAGAAAGAGAAAGGAACTTCGAGTGAAGTTTGAGAGAAAAGTCAGTTGTTGGGAACTGTCGTTGGGAACTTGAGTTGAGTGACTTAAGTTGAGAATCGAGAGAAAAGTAATAGGTTGTAATCAGAGTTGTTTTGGCCTATTATAGTGGAAAGTTGTTTAAAATCCCTTGTGGTCGAGGTTGTTTCTTCCTACTAGGCCTAGGAAGTTTTTCCTCGTAAAATCTCTCGTGTTCCCATTGTTTGTTCCCAAGTTTACTTTTAATTCCGCAAAAAGTAGGCTTATTCTCTCACTATAATTCACCCCCCTCTTATAGTGCTCATATTATACAACAATTGGTATCAGAGCGGGAACTCTAATATTCAGGAAACCCTGTTGAGTTCAAGATCTTGAAAAATATGAATACTAGAGAGAAACTGGAAGAAGGGTACTCTACGCAGAGGCCACCAATGTTCAATGGTAAGTTTTACACTTACTGGAAGAACAGAATGGAGATCTTTATCAAAGCCGACAATTACCAGGTATGGAGAGTCATAGAGGTAGGTGATTTTGAAGTCACTACCACTAATGACAAAATGAGGTAATTCCTAAATCTATATCTGATTTTGATAAAGCTGATTTCGAAAAGATGGAAATTAATGCTCTTGCTATAAAATGCTTCATTGTGGTCTTGGCCTCATGAACACAATCGTGTCATGGGATGTAAAACCGCAAAACAAATTTGGGATCTTCTTGAAGTCACTCATGAAGGTACGAGTGAAGTTAAGAGATCAAAAATAGATCTTTTGATGAACCAATATGAACTTTTTCAAATGAAATCAAAAGAGTCTATCCAAGACATGTTTACACGCTTTACTAATATAATTAATGAGCTAACATCTCTTGGTAAAGTGATTACATCTGAGGAACAGGTACGAAAGGTCCTAAGGAGCCTTCCTAGGGATCGTTGGATGGCTAAGGTAACTGCCTTACAGGAAACTAAGGACTTTACTAAGTTCAATTTGGAACAACTTGCTGGTTCCCTCATGACTCATGAGTTGCAATTGGACAATGAGAATGGAGACATGTCCAAGCAAAATCGATTGCCTTAAAAGCTGATGAAAGTGAAGGCTCAGAAACGATGAAGAAGAATCGCTCTCATGGTCCGAAAATTCAAAAGAATGTTTAGGAACATGAAGAAGGAGATTACAAAGGTAAGAATAAAAAATTCTAACAAACTTGTTTGTCATAAGTGTGGCAGTTCTGAGCACTTCATCAAGGATTGTCCCCAATGGGAACAAGAAAAAGGCAAAGGAAGGGAACGAGCAGAGATAGGAACAAAGAATACAAAAACTCCTATACTCGATCTGACATGAAGAAAGCTATGGTTGCTGCATGGGGAGACTCTGACTCGGAGGAAGAAGATGATCCTCAACCAAATGAGGAGACTGCAAATTCTGTCTTATGGCTCTGACAATTCCGAATCTGATGAAGAGATTGAATCTCTTGAGGCAAGTCTAGACACCATCAAAACTCGTCTTAATTCTTTAAGTAAAGAAAAATTATTTGAGTTTATTGTTGACGCTGTAAATGATTGCAAAGATGAAACCATTAAACTAAAACAATGTCAAATGCTTTAAGTGTAGCAAAGGAACATACCTCTTGGCTTAAAAGTGTTCGATTGATATTGAGAAAAGATTTTTCGAATTGTTTGACAAAAATCTTAAATTAAAGAGGATTTCGAAAATCTTAAAAATGAGAACTACTTGTTAGCTTGAGTTTCACAACTAAAAGAGTTTGTTCCTGAAGTAAGTTCATTTGACATTAAGTCAGTTCCCTTGCAAAGTTTCAAATCTGAAATAAACGAATTGAAAAATCATGTTTCATTTTTGGAAATTGAAAATAAAATACTTGTAGGGGAACTGCACCAAATGAGAAATGAAAAGAAAATGCTACCTATTCCAAACTGGATTAAGAACCCTCAAACAAAACGAACTGAAGGTCTTGGTTTTAATCACAAAAAGAAATTTGAAAAACCTAAAAAGAGAGTTGATTTACCAAGTGATAAAGTTTGTATGTTTTGTGGGAACACTGGTCATTTTAGGAACTCTTGTCCTAAAAGACTTGGTCGCATCAATGAGAACTTGGAAACAAGTAAGTAATTTGGAAAAAGAAATCTATTGTTCCTGAAGGAAAGGAACCCAAGAAAGATTGGGTTCCTAACTCTAACAATTAGTTTTCTTGCAGGTTGGAGTGAGGGGGAACAACACATGGTACCTAGACAGTGGTTGTTCTAAGCATATGACTGGAGATAAATCAAGATTTCTCTCACTCTCAGCCTAAATGGTGGAAGTGTGACTTTTGGTGACAACAAGAAAGGTAACATAGTTGCCATGGGCAAAGTTGGTAAGTCATCGTCACATTCCATAGAAATGTGTTTCTAGTTGATGGATTAAAGCATAACTTGTTAAGTATTTCCCAATTCTGTGATAGAGGGAACTGTGTGAAGTTTAATAGTGAAAAATGTTTGATATGTCAACAATAGCACAAAGGATATCATTTTGGAAGGAACAAGGAAAGGGAACACTATGTTGTGGATCTCAACCTTGTTCCCAAAAACAAATTCACATGCCTTAGTGTTATTGATGATGATTCATTTTATGGCACAAGCGTCTAGGTCATGCTAGCTTTTCCTTGCTTGACAAACTGCGTTCTAAAGAACTAGTTTTAGGTTTACCCTCTACTAAGTTTCATTTAGATCATGTGTGTGATGCATGCGCAAAAGGAAGCATGTTAGGTCCTCTTTCAAGTCCAAGAATGTGGTAGTACCACAAGACCTTTAGAGTTATACATATGGATTTATGTGGACCTATGAGGATACAAAGTAGGAGTGGAAAGAAATATGTGTTAGTAATTGTAGATGACTTCTCTAGATTTACTTGGGTTATTTTTCTTTCTAGCAAGGACGAGACTTATGATGAGTTCCTTGTCTTTGCAAAGAAAGTACAAAATTTGAGTGGTCATAAATTACTTCACCTTAGATCCGACCATGGTAAAGAGTTTGAAAATTAAGTTCGATGACTTTAGCAGAGACAATGGATTAGATCACAATTTCTCAGCCCCTAGAACACCTCAACAAAATGGTGTTGTTGAAAGGAAGAATAGAACACTAGAAGAGATGGCTAGGACTATGTTGATAGCTAGTGGCTTCCTAAAAACTTTTGGGCAGAAGCTGTGAATACTGCTTGTCACATATTATAAATCGAGCCATGGTAAGACCTTTATTAAATAAAACGCCCTATGAGCTGTATTTTGGTAAAAAGCCCAATATTACATATTTCAGAACATTTGGATGTAAATGTTTTGTTCATAATAATGGGAAACAAAATATTGGAAAATTTGATGCTAGAAGTGAAGAAGCTGTATTCTTAGGATATTCTTCTAGTAGCAAGGCTTATAGAGTGTATAATAAAAGGTCTATGTGTGTAGAAGAAAGTGTGCATGTTATTTTTGATGAAACAGATAAATTTGATGCAAGCACACAGGTTGAAGATGACTTCGAAATAGGATTGCAAAAGACCTAAGTCTTATTGATGAGACTTTGGAAGACGAAGTCATGGGAACAAAGCCAAGGGAACAACATCCTGTTCCTGTTCCCAATGAGGAAGAAGAGGAACTAAGTGATGATGCACTAGTGAATGAATCCACTATTGTTGAACCTGGTTCCCAAGTACAGGAAATGAAGATGATCAAGGAAACCAAGTTTCCATCCAGGATTTCCAACCAAAGCCTTGGAAAACTCATCGTTCCCATCCTGTGGAACTAATAATCAGTGACATAAATAAGGGAACTCAAACGAGATCTCAATTGAAAAACTTTTGTGCTTTTCATGCTTTTCTTTCTATGTTGGAACCTAGGAATCATGAAGAAGCTCTCACTGATGCTGATTGGATCGTAGCAATGCAGGATGAACTTCATCAATTTGAAAGAAACAAAGTTTGGCACCTTGAACCTAAGCCTAAACATAACAAGGTTATTGGTTTAAAGTGGGTGTTTCGAAACAAATTAGATGAGTTCGGAACTATCATAAGAAACAAGGCCAGGTTAGTTGTGAAAGGATACAATCAACAGGAAGGCATTGATTATGAAGAAACTTTTGCTCCAGTTGCAAGATTGGAAGCAATTAGAATCTTCATAGCTTTTGCTGCCTTCATGGGTTTCAAATTGTATCAAATGGATGTAAAATGTGCTTTTCTAAATGGTTATCTTAATGAGGAGGTATTTGTAGAACAACCTCCAGGTTTTAAATAAAGAATTTCCTAATCATGTCTTTAAGCTTGACAAAGCTCTTTATGGGTTAAAGCAAGCTCCAAGAGCATGGTATGAAAGACTTTCTAAGTTCCTTCTTGAAAATGAGTTTAAAAGAGGAAAATTGGATCGAACCTTGTTTTTAAATCAAAAGGAAAACATTTATTAGTTGTTCAAATATATGTTGATGATATTATATTTGGTGCACTAATGAATCTTTGTGCAAGGACTTTGCTAATCTCATGAGTAAAGAATTTGAAATGAGTATGATGGGTGAGCTCAACTTCTTCTTGGGGTTGCAAATCAAGCAAACAGAAGAAGGAATCTACATCCATCAACAAAATTATATAAAGGAACTATTGAAAAAGTATGGTTTGGAAGCATCCAAAGTTAATCATACACCTATGGGAATCTCAACCAGATTGGATGAAGATTCTATAGGAAAAGTGTGGATCAAACCAAATATCGAGGTATGATTGGCTCATTACTATATCTAACTGCAAGTCGTCCTGATATTGCTTTCAGTGTAGGTTATGTGCAAGGTTTCAAGCCAATCCAAAGGAATCTCATCTCACAGCTGTGAAGAGAATCCTAAGATACCTCAAGGGAACAGATGATTTAAGCCTATTCTATTCGAGAGTGATACCTTTGAATTGAAAGGATTTGCGGATGCTGACTATGCAGGAGATCTGGTCAATAGAAGAGTACATCAGGTATGGTTCAGTTCCTTAGTCATAGTTTAGTTTCTTGGAGCACCAAGAAGCAAAACACAGTTGCTTTATCTACAGCAGAGGCTGAATATGTTGCAGCAGCAGCATGTTGTTCCCAAATGCTATGGATAAAACAACAACTACGTGACTATGGAATCTACTTTGAATGTGTTCCCATCTATTGTGATAATACTAGTGCTATTAGTATTTCTAAAGATCCCGTACATCATTCAAGAGTCAAACACATCCATATTAGGCATCACTTTCTGAAAGATAATGTTGAAAAGGGTCTTATTAAAATGGAATTCTGTGAGACTGAACGTCAAATTGCAGAATCTTACAAACCCTTAAATAGAGATAGGTTTGAGAAATTGAGACTTGAACTTGGCTTAATCAAATTGAAATGATTGCTACATTATTCCCCTTTGTGTTAATTCTTTGGCATTATGTCTGATGTGCATTTTGATGTTTTTTTGCTTAAATACATCACAATTCTTATATGATTATTTCATATGTATAAGTAAAAATGTCTGAAAACTGCTCACCAATGTCCAATAATATTCCCCTTATTGTTCATAGGACAATTCTATGCCTTAAGTGATAAAAAGGATTAAAAGAATTAATGGAGTTCCAAAGTAGCAAAATTTCATTGTTCCATTCATGTTCCCAAACGCTGTTCCCAGTATTCGATTTAGATATTTTTTTCTTAAAATTCGAAAAACCAAAAATATTTGTTCAGATTTTATTTCCTAAAAATCTGATTTTTCCTTATATCTCTCAAGTTAGTTGAAGATATTTTAATTGAGATTTTTTTTCAAAACGTGTAAATACACGGTTTTTTATATTATCTTTCCTTAAACCAAATTTTTTTTCCTTCCTTCTCATAAAACCGAAAACTCCACAAAATATGACTACCAAAAACACTTCTCACTCTCTCTCCTCCCACAAAGCCGAAAAACCCTCTCCTTCCTCAAAATTGAATCACCAACACCCATGGATATTTCTCCAATTCTTCATCAAGAATTCTAAGGAAAAGGAAGAAAAAAGAATCGGTTGAAATGGAGGTTGAAGAAGCTCATGCAACAGTGAGGGGGAATCAGATGTTCCCAGAGAGGAACAACTCGTGTTGTTCGAAAAAATTCCACGGCAATAGGTATGTGCATGGACTTTTTATTGATGTTTCTTGGTGCAAAAGAGTAAACTTTCGTCAATTCTTAATATGATTAAGTTTCAAGGTTGGGAAAATCTTTTTGTGAAATGTTATGGAAATAGTTTGATTCCAAAATTGATGGATGAATTTTGTGAAAACTTTTCCATGGATGAAGAAGGAAATTGTTCCACTTGGTGAAAGGAACTCAAATTGATTTTAATGCTAAAATTTGGGTAAATGCTTGGTGTTCCCGTGAGAGGAAAGATGTTTATTTCAAGAAACAACGTGGTTCATATCCATTTTCGGACATTTCTTTGATCAATTGATTGTTAAGTAGTGGTCAAAAGGAAAAACATTTCTTGATCATAATCTTCTTTCCCCTTATCACAAAATTTTGTTTCACATCCTCAAGAAAGCTTTATTGCCTCGTCTTTCCAAACGTGCTCAAGTTAGCATGTTGGATTTAATTTACATTCATTGTTTAGCTTCACAAACACATAAACTTTCCTCTTTAATGATTCAACATTTGAGTCATTGCATTGAAAATGGATTTGTTGTTGGTATGGAGCTTAGTAACCGAAATTCTACTTAAGTTTAAATGAAAATTTCGGGAACTCAGTCCATGGTTCACGGGAAATATGTTGAATGTGCGTGCCTTGAATAACTTAAAGTTTGTGTTGTGAATGGAGAAGTTATTAAGGGACGTGCTAATCTTGATGATGATGAGGATGATGATGTGGATGATGAAGTGGAAGAAGAAGAAGAAGAAAAAGAAGTTGAAGAGAAGAATGAAAAGCGAAAAAGAAAGAAAGAAAAATCAAAAAGAAAGAAAATTGAAAAAGAAAAAGAAGAATAAAAGAAAGGGAAGAAGGTGGTTGATGAGGTGGTGAAACCGGTTTGAAAGCACTAGAGCTAGTCAAAGGGTTCAAAAATGAAAGTGCTTAATTTTCCTATTCTTGATGCCGAGAAAGTTTGAGGAAGATGAAGTAAAGGTGATTGATAGGGAAGATTATGAATCTAACCTACCTCCTTCTAGGGAACCGACTCCTGTTCCCATGGAAACCAATCCTCCTTTTCCTCCATCTCCACAAAAATCTGCCTCACCCTCTACCCTAGCACCACAAATGATCCATCCCTCCCTCTACCTCAAAACCCTCCTGTTCTGTTCCTAAACTAAGGAAACAGTGGTGTTCCCATTCTAGAGGAACAACCGCTGTTCCCAAACCTAAGGAACAAACGACAACCCAATCCTTCTCAAGCTCCCTCGTCTTCTCAAAATCCTACCATTGGTTCTACATATACTCTAGCTCATGCTAGAAGTTGGATTCTTTGTTTTCTTTGGTTATGGGTCATTCGGAAGCAATGATGGAGTTTGCTACGGAAGCTAAGGATTTAAATGGGTTGGTAAAAGGGGTTATGAGCAAAGTTGACAAAGCCTTGGATGGACAACAAGAGATATGGCTCGGCTTGGTGAACTTTCTTCCTCATTCAAGCTATGAACTCAGATTGTTGAAGTTGGAAGACATTGTGCTCAAGGGAAATGATACATTGGCCGAAAATCATCAAGAAGTGATGGCAAACTTCATGATGTGGTGGAAGAAGTAGAACAACCTCCCTCTCCTAAACATAAACTTTTCTTTACTTTGTTTTTATTTGTGTGGGAACATGAACTTTGTTTAATATTTGTCTTTTCTATCCTTCTCCTTTAATCATGCTACAATGGAACTTTTTTTGCTTAATTCTAAGTTTGATCTTTTTGCATGTGTGCGTCTAAATGAATGGCTAATATTCTTGGATTGCGGTTTTTGAGAGTTGAATGCTTTATTTGCTTATACTAACCAACTTATTTCTTACAAGTTTGGTGATGTATGTGATGTGTTTAGTGAATAATATTCATCTTTTTGAAATCGTGGACTATGTTTTTGAAGATGCCAAAGGGGGAAAGATAAGGCAAATCAGAGTAAATTTTTTTTGTCATGAATTATGTTCTCATATTTCGACTTTACAAAATAAAATAACGAGTCTATAATACTTAATTTAACTTGGTTACATACTTTGTTAAAATTATTTTTATATGACTTATGTATTATTTTTAGTATATGCCTTTTGTTGCCATCTTCAAAAAGGGGGAAATTGTTGACCCTTGAGTTTTGAAGATGACCTAACCACAAAAGACATAGTATATTTTATTTATGTTGTTGCAAGGTAATTCATGCTCGAGCTAAGAGAATACTTGATTGAAGATTAAAGCGGAGAATTAATCAAGATCGAAGTAAAGATGTTCGAGAAATGAAGAATCAAGCATGGAATGAAGATTAGAATACATTAGGGTATTTATTAATCTTCTTGTTAAGGTTGAGTAAAGCTTTATTAAGTTCGTGGTGAATTCTCAAAGGAACTTGGTTCTGTTCCCATGAAAGGAACAGACCTGGCACTATAGGAACAAGGCTTAGGAACAAGACTTAATAATTAGGGAACAAGACTTTAAAACTAATTTAGGAACTTCTAAGTGACTAATATTGTGCGCCTAAGTAATTGTGTGCCCTATAGTTGTTAGAGTTTTTAGGGATATTTGACTAAGATCCATAATTTTAGGAAGTTAGTTTAAGTTTGTTAGGAAAAGATTTTAAAAGATTTTCTGATTTTAAATTAACTGATTTTCAAATCTTATCTTTTTAAAATATATATTTATCTTTATATTTTATTTAAAAGATTTAGTTTTCGAAAATATTATTATTTCCGGTTTTAAAATGTTTCGGATTTTTAAAAAAACTGTTTTCCGGTTTTTATAAAAGATTTTGAAAAAGATATTTTTCCTAAAAACTAGCTAAAGATTTTTTTATTTATTTCCTAAATTAGTTACACGCCTAAAGTTTACTGCTACTTTATGTGTTAGTGGATTTAGTGGCTTAAGTTAATTATCCTCCAAGTATTTAATTAAATTAAATAAGTTAATTATTCTCCAAGTTTGCAAAAACCACGTAATATGTTACTGCTTCTATGAAGTGAAGTAGTGGATTAGTGGATGTCTTTATGACATGGAATAATTAATTTAATTTAATTAATTAATTTAAACATCATGGAGAACATGTGATAATGATCTAAGTTAGTGGAGAACATGTCTTGTCTTAATTGTCTATAAATAGGCGCCTAATCTATTTGAGTAAAATTGTGTCTGACTTAGTTAATTTGTCCTAAGTTATCTAAAGTGTCAGTGCCTTTTCTTTAAGAGAATTCATACTTACATTAATCGAGTTTATTACTCTTCCATTATTTTATAAAGTGTATTATTGAGAAAAAGGGTTTGAGTGAACTCTTGTAAGTGTGAGAAAGCTTGAGTGAAGCAAGAGAAAGAAAAGGAACTTCGAGCGAAGTTTGAGAGAAACGTCAGTTGTTGGAACTGTCGTTGGGAACTTGAGTTGAGTGACTTAAGTTGAGAATCGAGAGAAAAGTAATAGGTTGTAATCAGAGTTGTTTTGGCCTATTATACTGGAAAGTTGTTTAAAATCCCTTGTAGTCGAGGTTGTTTCTTCCTACTAGGCCTAGGAAGTTTTTTCTCGTAAAATCTCTCGTGTTCCCATTGTTTGTTCCCAAGTTTACTTTTAATTCCGCAAAAAGTAGAGCTTATTCTCTCACTATAATTCACCCCCCCTCTTATAGTGCTCATATTATACAACAAAAAGATGATGTAAACGCCCCGTCTTGCGCTGGGTTCATAGCGTCTGATGTGCCCCCTGACCCTGAAACCGAGAAGGAGGCTCCAACTACTGTCCTACCAGCTGAAGCGTCTGAGGAGAAGGAAGCTGAAGAGGTCCCTGCCGTTTAATTTTTAGGCCCTTTATACCATCCCCCTCTTATCTAAACATTAATCAATCTTTTGTTAAAGGTCACTTGAAAGAGTGACCGTTTGTACTGTACTTTTGGGTCACCCATGGGGGTGGCCATAACTATTTATCGTTTTAAACTTTTTTGGGTCACCTACGGGGGTGACCATTACGTTGATGCTTTGATCTTTGGCAAAATTGTCCTTATGTCTTTGTGTTTACATCGCATGTATGTGTTTCGGTCGTTATTCTGGCGTTCCTAAAGGATGGTCAGGCGTTCAGTAAGCCATCTTTGGTCGTTCAGACGTATCGTTTGGACTTAATAAAAATCATCATTGGTCGTTCAGACGTATCGTTTGGACTAAACGACTTTTAGAATACACATAGGAAATACATAAAACTTACATGTGTTCGTCAAGGAGATGGCTGAAATGTCGTCAGTAGATATGACTTTAAAATGACTATGCCCCTGTCGTAACGTCGGCTGAGGCAATAGTGGATCAAAAGACTTTACATGGTGGCAAGATGCAAGTCTACCTGATGCCTTGTGAAAATCGATGGGACGTTAATAAGTTGGACGGGAACAATTTGCCTGCAACTTAACAAATACCCAGTGAGAGAACACTATGGTCGCTAACAACTAGCGACACAGATATAATAGCATTACCATCTATTCTATATCTCTATGTGTATATATGTATATTTTCCCCTTTTTTTTTCAAAACTGGGAAAACAAAGCTTATCACTTAGCTTTAAAAGTAGTATCATTTGAGGTGTGTTGCATTCCAGCTACGTGGCACAGAGCTTCCGTCACGTCAGACCAATTGGCAGGCTCCATGGCCTACCACTTTACTAATTTGATATGGTCCTTCCCAGTTCTGACCTAGCTTACCAGCGTTAACCTCTTGTGTGTTCTGGAATACTTTCCTTAGGACCCAATCTCCTTTGACGAAGGATTTGGCTTGGACGTTTTTGTTAAAGCTCCTCGCTACTATTTGCTGTTGGGCCGCCATGCGTACCAACGCTGCGTCGCGCAACTCCTCAATGGTATCTAGGTCGTTTATCAATTCATCGCTGTTCTGTCGTTCCATCGCTAGGCTGCATCTCGCAGTTGGGACGCTCACCTCCGAAGGTAAGACAACCTCACAACCATAGACTAATGAGAACGGAGTTTGTCCTGTCGCGGTGCGCGGTGTCGTGCGGTTAGCCCATAAGATGGAAGGCAACGCCTCCGCCCATTTACCTTTCTTGGACTCAGCCTGTCCATTGGCTTGCGGGTACCTTGGTGTTGACGTTAGCAACGCTATGCCCTATTCATTGCAGAAGCGTCTTGTCTCGTTGGTGATGAACTGCGACCCGTTGTCGCATACTATCTCGGACGGGACGCCAAATCTGCAAATGATGTTAGTGTATATAAAGGAAATCACTTCCTTATCGCGTACCTATTGAAAAGAACCTGCTTCAATCCACTTAGAAAAGTAATCAGTTAGTGCCAATATAAAGATCTTCTGACCTGGGGCTGGAGGTAATTTACCAACTATGTCCATGCCCCACTTCATGAAAGGCCAAGGTGTTAGAGTAGGATGCAAAAATTCACAGGGTTTGTGCGTCATACCTGCATGTCGTTGACAAATATCGCATTTGGCGACATACCTTATTGCATCCTTCCTCATTGTTGGCCAATAATAGCCCATGCGCAATACTCTGTTGGACAAGCTGCGTCCTCCTGAATGATTTCCACAAGTGCCGTCATGCATGTCCTTCAGGACTTGCCCCCACTGCTCCTTCTCCAAACAGCGTAGGTAGGGGCCCGCGGCAGATTTTTTGAACAGTACTCCTTGAATGAGTACGTATCGCGATGCCTTGAATCGAATTCTGCGTGCTTCCGCCTTATCTGTTGGGAGTACATCGTTAGCAAGGAAATCATAAAATGGTTTTGTCCAACTGACACTTACTTCCTCGGCGTCAGGGTCGCTTTCAGGTGCGAGATTATCGACATTACTGACGACCCCATGATTGTCTCGAAGCTGATCGACCGTCGTTGTGACAGCGTCCCCGATGCTCCTAGCGATAGCAGGGCTTGTCAAATGAACAATAGGGACGGACGTAAACGAAACGTCCCTTAAAGAAGATCCGAGATTGGCCAATGCATCTGCTTGCGTATTCTGGTCCTTCGGTATCTGCAAAATGTCAAATGAATTAAACACTTTACTTTTACTCTGAGCTATTTCTAAATACATGGCCATTTTAGAGTCTTTTGCTGCAAATTCGCCTTTAACTTGGCTGACTATCAACAGTGAATCGCTGAAGACTTTCAATGCTTTTGCTCCCATGTCCTCTACTAACGTCATTCCAGCTATGAGCGCCTCGTACTCGGCTTCGTTATTCATCGCTCTGAATTCACAGCAAATGGCTCATACTATCTTGCCCCCTTGTGGTGACTTTAGCACAATGCCTAGACCTACACCACGAAAATTAGAAGATCCATCAACAAACAATATCCAGGAGTCGTCGTTCACTTGATTAATCCTTGCGACTTCGTCGTCTGCGAGCTTTTCTTGCTCTGGCTAAAGTCTGCCACAAAATCTGCTAAAGCTTGTGACTTGATAGCGGTTCTTGGATGAAACTGGATATCGTACGCGCTGAGTGCTATTGCCACTTGCTCATGCAACCTGTCAATTCCGGGTGTCGCAAGACAGACTTGATAGGATAATTAGTCATAACGATAACAGTATGTGTTTCGAAATAGTGCCTAAGTTTTTTAACAGCTACGACTATGGCTAAAATGAGCTTTTCTAATGAAGAATACCTGGTCTCCGCGTCTAGCAGAGACTTACTGACATAGTAGATTGATAGTTGCTGGCTCTCCGCTTCCCGCGTCAGGACAGCGCTGACGGACACGTTACTTACCGGAGATAAGCTTAATGTTTCCCCGATATTTGGTTTTGACAATAATGGCGGCGACGCTAAGTAGCTTTTAAGTTTTTGCAGCGCGTCTTCGTGTTGTTGCGTCCACTCGAAGCCCTTGTTCTTTCTCAGGACGTCATAAAATAGGTGACATTTCTCAGATGACCGGGATATGAAACGATTTAACGCAGCTACGCGACCAGTCAACTTTTGCACTTCCTTGACGCTTCGTGGGGACTGAATGTTGATGATGGCTTTTATTTGATCTTGGCTGGCTTCAATTCCTCGTTCGTCACGACGTACCCTAAAAATTTTCCTGCGGACACTCCAAAGGTGCATTGTAGGATTTAATTTCATGCCATACCTTCGTAATACGTCGAAAGCCTCCGACAGATGCTGAATGTGATCGTCTGCTCGCTTGGATTTGACAGCATATCGTCATGTACACTTCCATAGTGTCACCCAGTTGATCTTTAAACATTTGATTAACCAGTCGCTGATATGTGGCACCTGCATTTTTCAAACCAAAAGGCATAACCTTGTAACAATATATACCTTTATCAGTAACAAACGCGGTCTTTTCTTGGTCGTCCGGATGCATCAATATTTGGTTATACCCGAAATACGAGTCCATGAACGTTAAAAGCTCGTGATCTGCCGTCGCGTCGACCATTGCATCTATATGAGGGAGGGGGAACGGATCCTTGGGACATGCTTTGTTTAAATCTGTGAAGTCGATGCAGACTCTCCACTTCCCGTTCTTTTTGCTGACCACCACGACGTTGGCTAGCCAATCTGGATACTTTACCTCGCGGATCTTTCCGGTATCGATCAGTTTCTGGACCACATCATTGATGACTTGGTTCCTTTCAGGAGCGAACTTGCGTCTTTTCTGCTTTACAGGCTTGTGAGCGGGGTCGACGTTGAGCTTATGCGTAATGACGTCAGGACTGATTCCTGTCATATCTTCATGGGACCAAGCAAAACAATCTTGGTTAGTTTTCAAAAAATCGACTAACTGACCTCGTATTTCTTGCGACAATGTCGCTCCGATTCGGACGACACGATGGGGGATGGATGGATCGAGCATCACTTCATCCACGTCCTGCTCGCTGGGCGCGTCGGGCGCTGACCCATCCTTTAATTGCTAGATAGTCGCTTTTGGGGGTTTGAGCGACGAACTATAGCATTCCCTTGCAGACTTCTGCTCGCCCTTTATTTCTTGGACGCCCCATTTGGTAGGAAATTTCAGCGATTGATGATAGGTTGAAGGGACGGCCTTCATCTTATGTATCCATGGGGTGCCGAGAATGATATTGTACGCTGACGGGCAGTCCACAACGTTGAATCTCGTTGGCAGGTTGACGCCTTTGGCTAGCGTTGGCAGTGTGATCTCTCCGACAATATGTTGAGCCTCTCCACTGAAACCTACCAAAATAGTAGATTTTTTAGTAATATTTTTATCGCACAGACCCATACCTTCGAGGGCGCTTTTGAATATGATGTTGGCTGAGCTGCCCCCATCGTGATGCTCCACGTCGCAGACGTCGTCGTCGTCAAAGGTTATCGCCATTGCTTCGAGCTTGCGTTCCTCAGCTGACCTGCAAGATTTATAAACGGTGGACGAGGGGGTACCCTCTCTTGCTAGCCTTTTGGCTGCGGAATACGTTAGTCCACATACATCAGATCCACCAGAAATGACGTTGATTACCTTTACGTGTGTGGGCGACGCAGGAGGGTCGGACTGCGCGGTATTTCTACCGAAGGACGCTTTACCTTTGTCGCTCAAGAGGTCCTTAAGATGCCCCTTATTGAGCATGAACGCGACCTCTCGTCGCAACGCAATGCACTCCTCCGTCTTATGGCCATGGTCATGATGGAACTGACACCACTTTGTTTGATCTTTTTGCGCTTCCGGTCGGTCGCTCTTTTTTGGCCAACGAACTGGCGCTCCGATTTTGGATAAAGCATTCACGACACCTCCGACATCGATGGAAAATCCGTAGGAGTCTAGAGCAGGGAAGGTTGGCGACTCCGTCCTCGCGCTGTTACCTGCACTTTCGACAACGTCAGTAACATTATTTACCTGGTTTAAACGGCTATAAGGGTGGCTTCGCCAGTTGTTCTTCTTAGGGACGAAAGCCTTCCGATCAGCAGGAGTATCTGGTGCGCGTCGGGTGGATATGGTGTTGAGGATGGCATCGTCTTCCTCCAACCTCATCTGTGCTAACGCTCGCGACTTGACTTCCTCAAACGTCTGGCACGGGTACTTCGTAAACGGTTGTATAGCTTCGATCGCAAGATTAATCCTTTCCTGAAACATTCAATAGCAGTCTTAGTATCAAGATCTTTAATGCTAATCATTTCTTTGTTAAAGCGATTATAATAATCGCGAACGGATTCTTTGGGTCCTTGCACGACGCCATATAGGTCGCTCGTCTGCTTTTCCAGGCTGCGACTGCCTTCGAACTTCTCATAGAACTTATTGACTAGGGTGGAGAAATTGCCAATGCTCCTGGCTTGAGAGATCCGAGCCACTTGAGAGCGGGACCGGTGAGCGTGGCTCCAAAAGACTTGCACATGCAGGCCTCTACCAAATGCCAGGGATTGACGCTTGCCACATCCGTTGCTTGTTATTGCGCGACGTGCTCGCCTGGATCGGTTGAACCATCATAATAGCAGCTAGGGTAGGCAGGTTGATTCTTGGGGAGCACGACCCTTGAGATCCTATCGACGAAGGGTGATTCTGCATAGCCGTCGGGATGCTCCACGATGCCTGGTGTTGGGGCTCCAGGGAGCTGGGACATGAGCTTCATCAAGCGCTTGTTTTGCTTTTCGATTTGAGCCATGCGCTTTGTCATAAGATTCGCTTCTCCTTCGCCTTGGTCGTTCTCTTCATTGTTCAAGGGCTCTTCATCCTCGGGCTCTTCGTCGTCTTCGGGCTCTTCATCATCTGACTCAGAAAGATTCCCCATCAAAGGGATGTCATTCAGATTTTCTCGACGCCGGACTTTCGAAGCCTTGGACGATGCTAACTCCTCTTGCAATTTCTGGATCCTCTCCTGCGATGTCGTAAAGTCGGTAGTTAGACGCTCGTTAGCTTGCTTTATTTCGAGCATTTCTGCTCTCATTTGTTCGTACTGCCTTCGCATTTCCTCGAGGTTAGGTGTTTTCCCATTTGACGGATTTTGAATAGTAGATGGTCTGGTTATGCCCCACGGTGGGCGCCAAATTGTTTATGCTAAAATTTATCACTTATGATGAAATTAAAGTTTGTGGGACGTGTCAACCAGATGATGTTAAAGACGATGCGACAAAAGAATGCAAAGGGGATCAAAGGGGATGAACACACAAAAGTGGTGACGCGGAAAACCCCAATGAAGATGGGTAAAAAACCGCGGGTGGTTGGAGATCCACCAAACTAATATAGTTCACTATCTTTCTTCGTGACTGATTGTCGTTTACAAGAATGCTTAGTTCACTCTAATGTCTTCTCGCAATATTGCGTGAAAAACATGTCAATGACCTCTCTCTCCTTTTATATGCCTTCTTTTTCCTTGGCTTTTTCCCCAACGAATACAAAAATAAATTCACTAATTATTACATTAACTTCACTCTTTAATCATGGGAGATCTTCTATGCTCACGCTCCAGCGTCTTAATGTTGTCCCTTTTAACGGCTGAATTTATGGCTTATAATGCTCTTGCCTTATTTGGCTGGACCGTTACCATTCAATGCGCTGCTCTCAATCTTGCATCCTTCGCTGTGTCTTCGGGTTGCATCTACTTTGTCATCGCGTCAAATGGTATCACGTCATCAAGTCATCGCGTCATCGCGTCAATGTCATCCTGTCAAAAAATTCAGCCATAACAGTCATCAGCCCTTGGTTGAACGACGTCCTACCCACTCGGCCAAGGGGGTTATTTCCCATTTGCCGAGTCGCTTTTATAGCTATCCAAATTTAGGCTATGTATCCCAAAGCACCCGTTCGGACAACATCATTAGTCCAATGCTGGATGGCATCCTACTCATTCGGCCAGTACACAAGGGTATCCCCCCTGGCCTTGGAGATTTTCTCCATTACAATTCAGCATCGAACTCCCCCATGAGAATTGTGGGCCCTATTCAACCTCGACAAAATGTGATTATTTTATTCCGCCAATCAATCACACTAAAAATTGTAGTTTCACTCCGGTTACTTGGCGTGGGGCTAATTGTTTGGGCCCATTTCTTGGAGCGGCCCATCTATAGTGAAATTACTAGAAGATCCCAACCTCTAGGGAACATAATTCTCCACCAGCTAAAGCTGACTAAAACATATATCCTCATTTATTGGAGGTGCCATCCTCTATAAATAGCAGTTGTCTCATGAGCCAAAGGGTATTGAATTCTCACCTAACAAACTAGAGCATCTCTCTCTAGACTTTCTCTCTCTATCTTAATCACTTACTGACTTGAACATCGGAGGGGCGATCCCGAAACCACCCCCGGGTAGGCTAACCTTATTTTGCAGGGTTTCAGCATACAGATAACGAAGCTCAGGTACCTTTTTGGGGCCCACATCAAGTCTCTCAACCTACTATAATCTCTTAATTTTTTGATAGAAAAAATAAATGTAGAGCTGTCAAATTTTGAGTTGTTTTGCACTTCAGCTCCTTCAAGAAAACCAATAAGTATTTCCTTTGCCGAGGTTGTTTCACATTTTGCTCTTTGTTAACCTACAAGAATAAAGATGTTGTCATTTTCATCTCATACCTACCATGGGAAAATGATTTCTTTATCAAAAGGGGATGAAATTGGCATCTTATTCACTTCAAGAGGTGTACACTACTATCACTTTGAGGTAGCTCCTGAACGTGTTTTTTGATTTCCTGGATAATTTGGTATTATTTTTTCTTGTACAGTTGCAAGATAGAGTTGGCGCTTCACCAGTTGATATGAGCTTACATGGGTTCTAGTAATTATGAAATAAGCGAGGATGCATCACAATCGTCTGATTGCCAACTTTTCATGGCGGATTTTGTTTGTAAGTGTAAAGTGTTACATGAAGAACCATATAAATTAGGCAAGGAGGAAAAACGGTATATCTTATGGTTTAATACAAGTACTACTTTGTATTTGCTTTTGTAAATTGTCTATACGATTGAATATGTTATGTATATGTATGATCATTTTGGATCATTTTTATCGAAATGAAAATTTTAATCATTGTTTCCTTGTTTTATTACATTTGCTTATTATCAATATTAAATTATCACGGGGTATATTTATATGAGAAGGTATTGTGTCAGACTCGTCTGACACAATACAAATGGTCGGATCACTTCAGTTAGAAGCACTTGGGTTTCAGTTGATCTTCATTTTTTTCGGTTAATTTCTAATTTTTTTCAGTTAGTCTTCATTTTTTTCAGTTAGAGTATGGTGATGGAACATACGGAACCCCTGTTTCTTCCCAGGGATGCAAATTCCGAGAGAGAAGGTGATGGGTATATACTCGCATTCGTATTGCGTGAAAAGCAAAAGATAGAAGAAGTAATCAACATGATCAACAAATCAGTTCTTGAGAGGAAAGAGAAGAAGAAGAAGATGGATGAGCAGGAATCTGTTAACAATGAGTTGAATAGTAGTGTTCAACGAGATGTTTCTACTTCAAATTCTTCTGATTCATATAGATCATAACTAAGTTTACTGACCTTCCTGTCATCAGTAATGATATTATTCTTTCCAGGAGTCTTGAAGCAAAGCCAAACAACTACTTGGACAATTTGAAGGCAGAATAATGTTGTTTGGTTGATTATCTAGTCTTCTCTTCCTATCGTGAGGACTGTGAGTATGTTGTCGATGTAAATGATGCTGCCGTGCAAGAAAGAAATCTTTCTCTGCAAAATGAGCTTGAGCACATCATTCTTGTCTATTATGATTTATGAAGGAGATGGAACTGAATTGCTTTTGTACAGCTTGCAAAGTGTGATCTCCTGAGTTTGGCTCCTCGTTCTTGGCTGACTTCCAACATCTTAGATGCTGCTTCATACTAGTTAATGGTTTTGCAAGTAAAATACTAATGCATATAACTGAATGAAAAAGATATTTGGTTAGTGTGGCAATAGGTTGTACACTTTTTATGAATGAAACGTGTTCTTCCATTTATCTCTGGCCTTTTATTTGCTTTATTTTGTTGTTCGAGTTTTGTGTCCTTCGACTATTGTTGGTTCCTCTAAAGTGCCCATGTTATTCGATGTTTGAGGGGATGCACTTGGTCCTCTCTACTCCTAGTTTGTGCCCCCTGCCAGGTTAGCCCATTCCTCTAATATGGGCCTCCTGCTAGGTTTTCCTAGCTCAGGCCCCTCCCCTATTTCGGGCTTTTGCTTGGGATCGGGCCCATGAACGTGGTTGGTGTGGCCTCGAAAATTATGTTCACGCCGACTCTTCTATAAGTATGCAGAGCTTTCTCTTCTTTTGATTCATCTCTCACATTTCTTTAGAACATGTCGCAACGAACTATAACCCTTAAAGCACTTGGAGCTACCAAACTTCGCAAGAAGGATGGTGTTAGTTCCACGCTGGTTCTGGCCAATTCGACGACGACGTCAATGGATGGGTTGACTTTGAAGATCAGTACCTCGCACTCTACAACGCTATTGTCAAGTGTGGTGGTTGCCCCTCATCTTGGCCCTATGAAGCTCGAGGAGGGAGAGTGCGTCTCTGCTTATCTTCCTCCTCCTTCAATGGGAAACACTGATACCTCTTGCAAGAGGATGAAAGTCAAGGACTCTTCTCCTTCAACTCCTTTCATTGCCCTTGAGAGGAGGGATTTGCTTGAGAGGGTCGACAGGGATTCTTGCTCGTTATGACCTTTGTTGACGAGGAGTCTTTTCGGTCTCTAGGGGAGCTCAAGGTGGAGGCTCGGGAAGCGACATGGGTCAAGGTAATCAATATTATATCTTTAGCTGTGTTCCCTTTTTGTATTGTATTTTCCAACTGTTGTATTTTTTTGTGTAGTTCTCCATTCGAGTCGCTGCGATGACTCGTTCAAGTGGAGGCATATGAAGACAAGGCGCTAATGAGGTTGGCTACCAGCATCAAGAGGAGATTTGGGTCCTCAATGAAAAGCTTCACATTGTGGAGCTCAAGTTGGGGGAGGCGGAGACCACCATCATAAAGGGGCAGATGTCCTTAGATCGATGAAAGGATAGCTCAACTCTAGGTTACCATCAAGGACCTTGAGGCCTAGCGGGGATCGGCCAGCCAGAGTCGTCACTAAGCATTAAAGGAATGCAAGGAGGCTTATGCTAGGGCTGACAATGCCAACAAAAGGACCGAGAAGGTCCTAAATGGACACGACCCGCAAGGTGGACATCACCAATAATGAGTGAAAGGCCTTGAAGGAGGGGAAGGTCCTATTAGTTGATACCTCTCTTGAGGCTTATGAGCTTGTTATTTTAGAGGCCTTCAAGAAGTCCAAGCCATCCTTTTGAAGGTGGTGTTAAAATAATGTTAATCTAGAAAAATCTTTGTTACTTTTGTAATATATGTAATCTATATTCTAGAATGTGCCTAACAAAAATCTAGTAAATAAACTAGAAAGATCTAGTAAGAACAAAAAAAAAAAAAAAAAAAAAAAATAGAACTATGCAGTTAGGTTGTAAACCGACTTAGAGCACTATAAATTCATGTGAGTGCTCCTAGGTGTTTGTGTGTGTTTACATGTAATACAAATCTTCCAAAATAATATAAAAAGTCTTCTCCATTGTTCTCCCTTGTCAAATACTACATTAAAATTTTGCCTCCCAAAATTACCAAAGCCCACTAACTACTTCCTCTAATAAATCCATCAGGTGGCACTTGAACATCCTTGGTTAGTGGTCGACTAAGGGTTAGCAGCCTTAGCTAAGGTCGAGGCCGACAACCTGCCTCAGGTGCGAAAGACAACGACCGAGGCTCTTCTTCTCGTGGCCTCGATGCTGACGTTGTTTCCTTTGGCGAATGAGCATCCCTACCTGAAAACATATGATGGGACGACTATCCAAGGATCTAAGCTCAAGCTTTGCTAGATTCGCAACGTGCAGTTTTACAGAAAAGGGCCCACTCGTTAAGGCCAACGGACTCTCCCGCCAGGTTAATGAACCCTCTCGAGAGCTTCTGATCTTGAAGCAATAAGTGTAACTTCCCTCTATACTGGGATGACATTCATGATTTTTTTATAGCACTTGATCTTTGTAAACTTAATCATGATTTCCTTGCCTCTGTTGTACTTCTACTATCTCGATTAATGAAATAAAGTTTTTGCTTCAAAGAGTTTGTCTTTGTTTAATTTTTTCCTTCAAAATTGTTGTTTACTTTTGACTAACTCCTTATTCTCTAAGTTTATATGTTTCAACTCGATAAAAATTCACAAATACATGTCTATTTCTATGGATTAATTGCTTAATTTCACTAACAGTCATCTTACATGTTTTACTGGACTTACGATCACCCACTTACATTAATTTCAACATACATAGGTCTGTTGCCCCTAATTCAAATAAATATTTAATATAGAACTTGCGAAGGTTGTCTGCGCTCCATAGGTGAGGTAGTTCTCGCCTTTTTTATCGGCCATAAGTGTCTGGCCGAACTACTTTAGTGATCTTGTAAGGCCCTTTCAAGTTGGGTTGCAGTTTCCCGAGTCGAGGTGCCCTGCATGTTGCTTCGAACTTCAGCAAGACCTAGTTGTTCACCTGGAGTTAACGATGTTTCACCTTCCTATTGAACAACCTGGTCATCTTAAGCTTGTAGGTAGGGGTGTCAGTGGGTGATGGGCCCTAACTGAATCCGTAAAAACGGATCTGGATCAAATTTTGGACCCTATTGATCCGGGTAGGATCTAAATCCTAATTTTCAAAAATAGATTTGGACTGGGTCCTAAATTATTACCCAAATATGAATCCGTTTAGCTATGTTTTTTAAAAACTTAGTTTAAAATATATAATTAAAATTTTATAACTTTAAACCCTAACATACCTGAAACCTAATTCCCTCAAGGCTTTAAGTCGTTACTCCATCATTTCTCTCTCTTCATTATTCCCCTCTCTTCACTTCTTTTGGCCACGACTCCACGAGCCAACCAGTGAGCCACGAGCCAACAACTCCACAAGTAACCAAATCAGGCAAAGCCACGAGCCACGAAGTACCGAACTCCTTCAAGCAGTTGAATCAATTGAAGACAGGAGCCACGAGCAGTCGAATTGAAGCCGAGCAGCTGTTGTCATCACCAACGTGGTTTTGTTCTTTAAATATTATAATATTGTGAAAATTAGGGTCATTTGAAGAAAATAAGTTAGATTCGTTTCGCACTCGAATTCGTAAGTTCTAGTGGATGTGGATATGGATCCTAAATTTATTACCCAGCGGATCCGGTTCGGATATGCATTTATCCCTCAAAAACAAATCTGGATCCTAGAGCATCTGATCCATATCCTACCCGTTAACAATCCTACTTGTAAGTAATAGTTTTGAGGAGGGAGTTGCCTCGATTTTCTGTGAAGAAATAAAGGTTGACCCGTTTATCTTCTTCATTATGGTCATGCTCGAAAAAGGTGCTCCTGGGTGATGAGATTCCAACTTCAGTGGGCAGGATTACTTCACTTTGGACAAGCGTGTAGGGTATCCGTCTTGTCTCCTCTTTCACCATCGTCCTCCTTGACCATAGGATACCTGGTAGGTCGTCGATCCAAGATCCATTTGCCCCTTCCGACATTGTTTTAAATCCTTTCAACACAACCTTGTTAGTCGCTTAAATTTTTCTTGCCCATGGGATCTGCTGATTTAAGAAACCTAGTTTCGATGCCGAACCGAGAGCATACTCTCTTGTTGGACTGTTGTTGAATAGTAGACTGTTTTCTAAAATGAGAGCTCGAGGGATCCAAACCTAGTGATTATGTTTCTCTAGATTAATTGTTTAACTTGTTTATTAATGATAGAGGCAAACAGGGGCCTCAGCTTCGGCCACTTGGTATAATAATCGATGGCAACCAATAGAAATCTCCGTTGCGCGGAAGCTGAAGGGAGTGGTCCTAACAAATCCATCCCCTAGAGATTGAAAGGCGATAGTGCTTGGATGGTGAGGGGACTGGCATCTTTGTAAGGCAGGTTAGTGTGCACCTGGAACTTCCAACACTTCTAAACGAGATTTGAGGCATGTGTCTTAAGTGTAGGCTAATAGTACCCTGCTTGAAAAACTTGGGACGCAATGGTTCTTGCTCCCTGATGGCTGCCACAAGCTCCGTGATGGATTTTTCTCAGCATATAATCTTCCTCTGGGGGGTCATACATCGAAGTAAAGGGTGAGTGGAGGATTCCTTGTACAATTGGTTGTCGTGGTATATGAACCAACAAACTTGCTTTCTTATCTTTTCAGCATCCAACTCGTTCTGAGGCAACTCGTCGTCCCTCAGTAACCACTATCTTTTCCATCCATGTCGAACTCCTGTCTAAGGTTGTGATGCTCCTATTGATGTTGGGTGACTTGAAATCTCCTATATTCGAGGTCGAGGGGATAGGAGAGCTAGCGATTCTGGACAAGGCGTCGGCTTATGGATTCTCAAATCGAGGGATGTGAGTGATGTTAAAGTTGGTTAAGACTTCTTCTTTTATCTGTCTCAGATACATCCTCATATTATCCTCCTTGGCCTCGAATTCTGCCGTCACTTGCCCCCACATTGATTTGTGAGTCGAAGTGGGCTTTAAGACTCTATTCCCCTGCAACTTTACACAGTTGAGTAGCAATGCCTCACATTCGGCCTCGTTGTTTGAGGCGGCGAAGTCGACTTTGACGGCATATTCAGTCCGCCACTTTGCGGGTGAATAATTAGCAGGCCAACTCCACAGTTACCTTTAGATGATGATCCGTCGACAAAGAAATCTGCTAACACTTAGACGTTGATAGCTCGACGAGTGTTCTAATTCGATGCCGAAGTCGAACAACTGATTTCCCTATTCAGCGACTCTGCTCGATTGATTCTTTCCCTCGATCACTTTCTGAAGGGGCTGGCTAGTCAAGACTTAGCTTGAAAATATGGCTTAAGTTTTCTTGTTGCCATGACTAGTACGAAGATCATTTTCTCGATGGGGGATTCTTTGCTTTTGTGCCTCTGAAGGCCTGACTTTCAAATTAGACTGGATGTTGATTGTTTTCTCTTTTAGCAACGAGGACAACACTGAGTGTGTTCTGGGATACAGCTAGGTAAACAAACAATGTTTCTCCTCATAAGGGAGAGACGAATTTTGTAAGGCTGGCCAAGTGTTCCTTCAGTTGACGAAAGGCCTCCTCAGCCTCTTTCCAGAAAAATGTGGATTGTCTCAGTGTTTTGAAGAAAGGTAGACTCTTGTCAACGGACCTCGAGAGAAGCGTCAAAGGGCTGCCTCCAACCCCTTAGGTGTGACACCTCCATTTTAGTAGAGGTCAGCAATGGACAAATTTGGTTCATGATCATATTCGTAACCTTACCTCCGAACTCAAATTTTGGTTCATTGACCAATTATGATATTATGATGAGGAAATCTACATTGTATAAGTCCCTAAGATATCCCTATAGTTTCCCAACATATCCAATTAGCTTTATTAGTATTCATTTGAAGACCTGTTGACGATTTCAAAAGAATCCAATTTTTCATGGAAAGATGGTGATGTATTTACGAGATAAAGAAAAAAACAAAGTTGCAGAGAAGAGAAAGTTAGAACAATTAAAATAGATTGACCTTTTTTTCCTAAGGTAGAAAGTCATTACTCTTAAGTGTACAATTAGCAAGCCAGCGAATATAAAGTGCGTTGTTGGCAAAAAGACAAAATACAATCGTTTGTTTTAATGAGAACTTCCCTAGTTTTTATATGTCGATTGATTAAGCATTTAAGACTCTTTCATCTATTATTACCAAGTGTACTGAATTTTTTTTTTTTTACAGCAGGTAAAAATTATTAATTTTTCCTTCTTGCCTCATTTGCTAATAAGTGTGCAGCTTTCACCTCCTGTCTTGTAGCCTAAGTACACTTTAATAGCTGGATGGTGTTTGCAATATCTCTTAACTCGTTGATTATTGATGCTATGTCCTTGTTGCATGTTGTAGGATTCTTAAGAGAGTTGATGATCTCCACACAATATGTTTTTATTTGAATATTAGCACACCTCCATTGGAAATCTTTAGCTTCTTGGGGAACTGCTCTAGCTTCTGTCTGAAGAGGAGAGATGGCAAATATTCTTTCATTGAGGTTTTTTGTTGCGCTTCCATCTTGCATTGTCCATGCTATTGCAGCTTTCCACCCAATTTTCCTCGGTTTCGCTTTCCATGATCCATATGTGTAGATGATTTGCTTAACTTGTTAGTTTGGTTTACCGGCTTTAATGTGGCTCGCCTTGATTTCTCTGTAGATTTCCATGATTCTCATAGGATTTGGAACCCCTCCTTTGAACACGATTTTGTTCCTATGCAACCAAATTCCCCAAAGTGTTGCGATGAAGTTCCTCCTTAGTTCTACAAATTCCTCATCTTTTTTTCCTAAATACATTAAGGAAGTTTCTTATCCAATCTTTGATTGGGGTATCGATATCGCTTATTACCTTGATACCCATCGTTGACGCCCAAATGCGCTGTGTGAACTTACAATTTTTGAGTAAGTGATCTTCATCTTCCGACTCTTGTTTGCAGAATTTGCAATTGAGGTCAACATAAATTTGTCTCTTAGTGAGGTTGGACGCTGTGGGTATTGCTTTGACCGCTATTTTTCATAAAAAGTGTTTCCACTTAGGGAAAATGCCTGAATTTCAGATAAATCTCCAGAATTGTTTCTCTGATTGGTTAATAGATGAATTAGGATTTAGGAACCAATATCCTGACTTTGCTGAGTAATTGCCCGATTTAGTGAATTTCCAATCCAGTTCATCTTCAGCTCCGTCTTTTGGTATATGAGTGGCTAATATCTTCGAAGCATCCATTTTTGAAAATGAGTTCGATATCAAGTTCGTATTCTAGTTACCACTTTCATTGATTAGGTCAGCTACCTTTGAAATGCTTGATGAAATTGTGGTAGGTATTGTTGGGGTGTTTTCATTCCAAGCATCCTTAAAAAGGTTGATGTTCCTTCCATTTCCCAACCTTTTTCTTATCCCTTGTTTGAAACATTCAGAGGACTTGAGAACAAAGTTATTAAAATCGTGATTCAAATCTTAAAATCTTACGATTTTACGATTCAAAATATGGTAGACGATTCTATTCACGATTCTAGACGATTCTATACATTTCTGTTGACTAGCGAAAACCCTGCAAGTTTAAATCGTGCTAACAAAGAAAATAAGAGATATATATTGTTAGTTATTGCCAATATAGTGGGTAAACAACTATTTTTTTCAATTTTTAGCTTCTTTAACTTATAATTTTAGCATATTCAATGAAGATTGAGTGCAATATCTTGATTATACATGTTTGTAGAATCTTACGATTCTACGATTCAATTTTACGATTCGATTCTAAATGTTGTTTTCGATTCAAACTAGAATCTCGATTTTAACAACATTGCTTGAGAAGACTTTTAAACGCATACGGGCAATTCCTAGGCTTAGCATCTTCAATAGTTAGGCTAATTAGATCGTTTTTATACTTGGCCACATAAATTCTATGAATTAGGGATTCCTTGTTTTTGTGATTTTTCCAAGCTTGATTGAAAAGTAGGGCTTTATTTATGTGATTGATGTTTCGAAGACCAAAGCCACCTTCTAATTTATTCTTCTCTAGGACCTCTTTAGATCTCTAATAGATTGGTTTTTTGTCGAACTTGGTCGACCACCAGTACTTTAGGAAAATGGAGGAAAGCTTTTTGTGATTGTTTTTGGGATGAGATAGATTGAGAGAATATGGGAAGCTAGGTTTATCAGGATTGTATTTAAGAGAATAAGTTTTCCTGCTTGGGAGTTGTTACCAAATTTCCAGGACAAGATTTTGCTTATAGTCTTAGAAATGATGGTATTGAATTAGGAGGTAGTTCTACCATCAACCTCCATGGGACAACCAAGGTAGGTGTCTATTTGACTTTTATTTGCTACTCCTAAAGGGTTTCTCATCATTCTCACAAAAGTTGATGGAGTATTTGGGCTGAAAATCACATGGAACTTGTCAAAATGGACCATCTCTCCTAACTTTTGACAGAAGTCCTAGATTATTTTTTTGATAACCCAGCAGTTATCTTTAACTGGTTTTGCTTTGAAGAATATCAGGGCATCATCTTCGAAAAAAGAGATGAAAATTGCTTAAGCTGACCTAGCAATTTTCAGACCTTCTAAGTTCTAACTCCTTTTGGTGTTGCGGCTTGGAGAGGTTTCTAGAGAGGACTTACATGCATAATATAAACACGTAGGAAAATAGAGAATCACCTTGACAAAGCCTTGCCTTAGCTTTGACGAAGTCCTATCTCTGGAAAATATTTGGTGTACTAATTGTTTATCATTTCATGTTCCACTTACCTTAACTCAAATGAAAATGAAAAAACAAAGACTATATCAAGGGCCAGAGCAAGTACTTCCTCCGTTTCTTTTTACTCGCTATACTTTCCATTATGGGAAGTTTCACATTACTTGCTACACTTCTTTTTTGGGCAATAAACTCTCTCTATCTCTCTCCTCCCACATGGGTTCCTTTTCTTTTTACTCTCTACCTCTCTCTTCTCCAAAAATTGCCTAGGAGTCCGTGAAATGAGAAGTGTAGCGAGTAAAAAGAAAAGGAGGAAGTAATAAGGAAAAAGATCCAATATAAATCTCATTTATTTATCGGCATAAATTTGGTATTACAATCCAGAATAACAGAAGAAATTTTAAACAGTATTTATCCTTCCAGTTCCACAGTAACATTTCTACAGAGAATGCACCAGAAGGAAGGGCTGCCGTTTGCAAATTCCAATGGAATGTTTGATCCTCTAAACATCCAATTTCCATCCAAATAGCAAACCAGCTGATTAGTAACATAGAAAGGATTAAATCAACTTTTGTACGAGCACAGCCATCATCCAATGGGCTATCAGCGATGATCTCCATTGGATGTCACATTAGATAAAGCCCTGCAGAAGAAGTAGAACCACAAATCAGCACAATAATTGTATTATTACGCACGAAAGACAAAGGGATGCTGATGAAATGTTGTTCCAGTGTAATGTAGTGTAAATACATAAGCCAGTGCATAGCAACTACAAGCATGTCCTCTTCACCTGAACTTTATCTAAACTCAACTTTGTAAACCTAATTAGACATATTTATACACCTAATCTGCATTCATTAGACCTATTCAGCCCTGAAAGCTATTTATTTAAGGTGAAGAGAAAGCACTATAATTTAGTGCAGGATTCATAATGCGAACATTCATAGGATTCCATACAGAAAGGCCAATATAATATGGGAGAGAAAATGCAAAATGGACAACTACTAGAGTAACATACTAAATGCTGCAGCACCAAAAGACTACACACCTGGTCATATGGGGGTCTTAAATGCTACCTACATTATAATTCATGAGCATTGAAATACAAATCTGTAAGCAAATCACCAGAAAGCCCTGAAAATGGCATTGATGATAAGAGTAGCATTTAAATGAACGAAAATTCAATGTACCACCAACAAAAATTCATTGTATGGACATTAGAAGACCAAATAACCATTGATCAAGTACAGGACAGCATCAAAGTAAAAGATGCTAGCAATATGACATACAAATAGATTTTGCAGACAGAAGAAGGGTCAGAATAAATATCAGCCAAACCAAGACGATCCTAAGATCATACAACTGTAGATTAACATAATTGTCAAAAATTCAACAGGGATTTTCTGGATAGTTTACATTCGGGAAGAAAAGTAAACGGGAGGAAGGGGAAGCGATACGAGCACAGAAGGTCCAGTCCCTCAACAAAACGTATGCACTTGTACTTTGATGTAACTAGAGATGCTTTAGCCCAAATGACAATTATGTCCTACTATATTTTATTGACTTTAAAGGGGGGTGAAACCGTGAAAGTTGCCAAGGGTTAGCACTTCCAGAGGGAAGCTGGGTTGTTGAGATTTTGACAATATGAATTTCACTATTTGAGCCTCCTGAATACGAAGATGCAATACCTAGATCTTCTTGACAAGGAAATTTTGCACAAAATAGATATCAAGCCAACTATGATAGTATTTGACACAAGTTGAATACTATTCCAAATTTCCAATTAGTGATGTCACACTTTAGCCAGCTGCTAGCTAATGGCATAATGATGGTTACCATTTACCATACAGGTAAACAACATATTTATCATAACAATAAATACTGATTCATCATCTTTCATGTGACAGAAAGATGAAAGTTTGACCCCTAATATAAAACTAAAATATTGAAAAGCTTCCAACAGTGAACAAGAAGATGCATCAGTTTCTTTATGATTTGACAAGCCAATAGAGAATAAAAACTTTTCTTCACTGATTGTGAAAGAACATATTCTTTTTCTCCAGGAAGGACTCCAGCAAAGATGAAAAGAATAACTTTTAATCCACCAACAAAAGAGGTTAGGAAAGCCACACACATACAAACACATAAAGGCCCTGTGTGGCAAATAGAGTTTAGAGTTACTATTAGAGTTTTAACTTTTTGTTAAGCAGATTTGACGGCTGATTTGACAACTTTTTATAAATGTGTTTGGTAACAATTAACTGATTGCTAAAAGCTTATTATCATTTGTTGTGTGAAATGACATTTATAGACATTTTAATACACATGGGTAGTATTATTATTAGAGGCATAAAAGTAATTAAACATATTTTTACCTAATCCGCTAAATAAAAAGCTCCTATTCGGAGCTTTTTCATTTTGAAAGATTTTATTCCAAAACTCTTTCTAAAACTCTATTTTACCAAACACCCCTTTTAGAATTTTTGACTAGTAAAAACTCTAAAAGTGGTCTAAAAGTCTTTTTTTACTCCAAAACTCTAATTGCCAAACACCCCCAAAAGCTAAAAGAGATAGATGGACACCAAAGTTTTGGGCAACTTACTACTAAGGATTCATGGAATCAGCTTTATACATCAATAACATTTTAGGAAAAAAAAAGTGTTCGAAGCTCAAAAAGAGAGTTCAATTAAAGAAGGGAATCTAATTTAATGATATATACACAAATAGACCATAGACATGCAAATAGCCACATGATAAGACTAGGATACAAAAACTGCATACAGAAACAACTAATTCTTCTCGACACCTCACCCCAAAGCACACACGTTTACAGACACATGCAAGCACGCACATGTCAATACACACAAGCAAACAGATACGACTAACTAGCAGAACCTGTACAAACCACCAAGAACACCCTCTTTCAAATCCAAGGCTAGTACAAATTAATGCCTAATTTGCCTTTTAGACACTAGGCAGGTGCACTATAGTGGTGCTAAAAAGGTGAGTCATCTAAAATTTACCAATCTCTCCAAATTTGTAGTAAAAGCTTACTAGACTTGCATATTTGTTTCCCTAAATTAAAAGTTATGTATAATACTATATCAGTTATATAACATACTATATAAGTTAACAACGCTCAAATTCTGAGGCATCCAGAAACAAAGTTCATCCAGTAAGTTGTGGAGGCAAAAGCTCATTCAAGAAAACCTACCAGACTGACAAGTGTATTCCCTTAAATCAAAGTAGCAATTTCAATTTTACAGGATCTTCTAAATAAGTAATAAACCTTACATCTCAAGGTATATAGTGAAATTATAGAACAAAATCAAGTACAGCTACGATAATTTTGGAGAACAAGTCCTCCATCAATGCTTATCCATTAAAAAGCCATACTTAGTTCATTATTAGAGTCAAAACCAGACCATATAGAATTACAGATACACAAAACCCATAACAGCATTCACCAGAGATATCTTAGTGGAAAAAGGCTTTCTACCAATACCTGTTTATACTCCATATGATGCAAGAGCAAACCTTTACAAAGTCTCATATACCTCGCTAGGCATGACACATACAATAACTCAAAACACCCAAATTTCCTTTCTACGACCAATTCTTGACACAGTGTAACATGACTCTATGTTGCATAAAGAGCACATCCGGTAACAAATCCAATTTATAAAATAATAATTCAATAAAAGGGCTGGGAATAAGTGTAGAACCAATCAGGAAACATAATTTGACTCAGTAATCATCAAGAGCTTATTGTTGTCAGCGAACCCCTAACCTCAACTATCAGCCCTTTATCCATGACAAGATGCAAAGCTCATATTTTACTAAGATACCAGGTCTCTGCAATACATCACCCCCTTAATCTTATTGCACTAATATGTATTCTAAATACAACTGCCAGACTGCAATAATTGAATAATGTTCATTATGCCATCATCCCAAACTCTTGACGCCATGTCTTCCAACAACCACTTCAACATTCAATCACAATTTTGCTTGATTGTATTCTCTGAACCTCTGATTAAACATTATGGTTACAACACCCTGATGCACAAGCACATCATCTAGAAGTTGCTTAGCATATAGTGTCTCTACCTGATTAAACACCAAAAATAAAGATTGCATCTTAAAAACATCATCTTTGGGACCTCTAAAATTTTCAACTCAAAAAATTGAACCTCAAGAAGGGGTGTCAAAAATTGCCCCTCTTTGTCTGTCTTGTTTTGTTTTGCACCGAAGAGAGCCTTAGTGGATACAGTGATTGGCAAGACAAAAGGATTCATTATTACTTGAAAAAACAGCTGGACAAAAGATCAAAACATATAAATAGGAATCTTATAAATTCAACTAATATGTAGAATAACAATAACAGAAGAACGTCTCTACAGCAAGAATTCTGTAAAATAAAGTGGATAGTTACCATCAGAAAGAAAGAGCTATTACTGAAATTCTTGGATATTAATGAAGTTGACAAGAAGCAAACATGGGAGGTAGAAGCAGAAATTAGAATGAGATAACACTTTTTAGATCGTTGAGGAAACAAACATTAACAAATTATTTCAAGCAAAACATCGATTTCAAACCAAAGGTTATGAAGACACCAGGGGATCACTGTAACTGGTGCAAACAACTGAAAGAAATTATTACATATTTAATCATCAACATCCACAGAGTAGAATGAAGAGGCACTCCATAAACAGAAAGGGAGGTATGTATTGTATCCTCTCTGCCCAATTCCATGCGTATGACAAAAACTATAGACCTTCAGTCAAGTCTGTGATTTACCATTGAGGCTCTTACTTTCAACCCTATGCAACAAGAAACAGAACAAAAGCCCATTTGCCAAATCTTCTCCTAATTGCTGCATCAAATGCCTGAGCTAAACTCACACCACACTGTAAAGGCTAGTTAAAGTACCATAATCAGACAGATAAAAATCTCCAGTCAGTAACCAGATGCCCACGAGTCATTTTAAACACCACCGGGTCTATGTACATCAACCTTAAAAATCAGATAGCTATCCAAAACCAAGCAGCAACCGACCACTTCCCTTGTGCACCATTTTGCCAAATGAGAGTCTACTATAACTCCTCCTTAAGCAGCCCCATACTGCCCTCAAGTGATCACTCCAGCACTAAGTATTATAATGCATCAAATCCTTCTACATAAAATTGATGGAAATGGACTGCCAGTTAGTTGCTCTAAAAACAAGATAATGCAGTCCTTGTACTCATTAGACGAAGAAAGCATCTGGGAGGGATATTCCACACCCAGAATGCTTTCAATTCTGATAATGTGGAAACATAAGTTTAAGAAGCAAACTAATCAAAGGGTATAAACAAAATGTACAAAGAAGGTCTCATCTTTCCCATTCCATTGATCCCACCCTTTCCACCATTTTTACTAGAAACTACAACTTTCAACTGGTGAACACATCAATGTTATATCCGAGCAGCTTATAAGTCTTGTGTAAAATTCCCTTACAATAAAATGATCTTGCAAAATACCTCAACATATCTTCAGTTTCCACCTTTAAAACAACTAGTTACCGTCATCTAAGCATAAATCATGGAATGAGATAATATAGAAAAAGAAGTGACTTACTTTTTATGCTTCCTGCCTTTCTTAGGACCAGAAGCGAGCAATTTAGCAATAGGACAACCACACTTAGCCCGAAAAAGAAGAACAGCGCGACCATTAGGAGGAGCCATCTTCCTCAACTCCGCACGAAGACAGTCATAATCAGGATTAGTCTCAGTGCCACCTTTCCAAGGCAAAGAATCAATAAAATTAGGACCTAATTTAATAGAATCCTCAGTCTGCAACTGCAAATCAAACTCCATAGCTTTCCTCAACCCTTTACACTTAGGGTTTGAACATTTACGCGATCGAACACCGAAGACATGAAATGAACAGACATCGAAGGAGAAGGCGAGAGCAAGAGCGAAAGCAAGAAAGAAGGCAAAGAGGTAGAGGAGTGGGAATTGATGATGATGATGATTGAGGAGGAGAGAGAGAGAGTTGAAGATGTATGAGAAGTAAGAGGTTAAGAGGAAGGTACCGGAGAATAGGACTAGGATTAGGATTAGAAGATCTAGGGTTGATGTAGCGGAAGGAGAGTGGTGCCGGCAGAACAACGAGGAGGAAGAAGAAGAAGAAGATGATGATGATGATGATTTGCGGGGTTTGGAGGAGAGAGAATGATGATGATGAGGAGGAGGAGGCATCATGGAGGTGCTACTGTTGGGGAGGAGAGAGAAAATGGGGCGCATGTTAGAGGGAGGTGAGAGAAACTGAGAGCATAGGGATTAGGATAGGACTTAGGAGGCGAGTGACGGCAGAACTAGAAGGGAGGAGGATGCTTCTACATTTCATTTCCTTTCCTTTTTGCTTTTGCTTCATTCATTGCTTGTTGCGCATGTTAGTGGAAAATGAAATGGGTAGAGACTACATAGAGCCGTGAAGGTGGAAATGTGGAATATAGAATCATTAGTTTAAAACTGTGGCTTTCTCTATAGGAAGAGGAGAGACATGTTTTGGTGAAGTGGCGTATCCAAGAATTACGAGATGGGGGTACAGATAAGATAAAATAAAGTACAATGTTAGAGTTAATTTACGATTAAAAATTCAACTTTTGTAATTTTCCTCCACCTCTCTTCCAAAAAGATTTTAAACTTTTGTTTTTTATCTTCAAAATCTAGTATAAAGTAATCACATTATTAGATATTAATTCCAAAGTCCCTAATTTCAAATTACATTTCGCAAGACACATCTTATTCCGAATTAAACTAAGTTTGATTCACAACCTCTATTTCAATTTCACAATTTATAATCTCTAACTAGAATTCAAGAAATCTCAATTTCCATATTTCACAACTATACAATATCTAATTTCCCTTTCATAATTTCTAATTTCAACTCAAAATATCAATTCACATCTGGTTTTAATTTCACAACTTCTAATCATACTCCAAATTCCATTAAAGAAAATTGAAAAGTCTATAAATTAACAGAAATAAAAAAACAAAATCGGGAAAAATATACTTAGAACTGATGAACTTGTGGTTCTAGCCTTATACATGGGTTCGTTATGGGATTCCGGCGAACCGCAATGCTCCTTCTCCGAGCTCCGACAGGCGGCAGTGCATCCGGCAAACATCGGTAAAAAAGAAAAAAAGAATAGAGTATGAGGGAGCCAGAAAAAAAGAATCTTAGACTGAGAAAGAGAAAGAGAGGAGCCCAATGGTGAGAGAAAGAGAAAGAAGATAGAAATTGAGAAAGAGGGAGGAGAGGAGAGAGAAACTGAGAAAGAGGGAGGAGAGGAAAGAGAAAGACATGGAGACATGGATATAGTAATTTTATTTTTTTCATTTTAGCATTTATTTTCTTTAATTTGTTTTTTGGGAAATGGGGGTACAGCTGTACCCACTGTGAATCCGCCCCTGTTTCAGAGGGATGAAAAACAATTTTAATCGAAGAATTGAAATATGGGGGTTTTAAGATACTTGGAAATTTATTATTGCTATGTTTTTGCCTATAAATTTGATACCCAAAACAACATAAGCGAGCATCTCCCCCTCCATTTTCCAGTGTGTATCTTCTCCCTCTCCCCTTCCCCGCATCGTCGCCTTCTCCCCCTCTTAATCTCGCGGTTGTTAGCTGAGTCACTTTTTTCTTTTTTCTTTTAGGGTTTATACCTTGTGTAATCCCCCACATTTTTAAAGGATTTTCATAAATATATTAAGTTATTTATGTAATTATATTTAAATCCAAATGAGTTTGGAAAATGATTTGACTTTTAAATAGGGTTGACTATTTTAAAAGTCAACTAAAAATATTTTTCTTAGCTTAATAAAGTTTGTAATATTTTAATTAAGCGTGTTTAAATAAGAATTTAATTATTAAAAGCACATTTGAAAAGAAAACTTAATGGAATCGAAAGCCCAAAAGTAATAAAAAGGGAAAGGATGATTTGATGACTAAAGTCCTAATAAGCCCATCTTGTTAGTCATCAAAGTTTTAATTATTGAAATTACTTTTCCTAAACCCAATTGGATTAGCCTATTTAAATATCTTAAAAACCCAAATATTTTGCCCTACACTTTATTTTCTCTCTCCTCCCTTGCACGTGACTTCCGAGTTTTCTCTCTCTCACTCGACATTTTCTCTCTCCTCTTCCTCTTGAGCGTGAGTTTCATTTTTCTCTCAAAAATCGTTTCTTCTTCGCTAAGTAACGTTTCTTGTTGAACAAGAAACGTCACGAATAATTTCTTGAAGCCAAAACCTGCTGCCGCCACCTCCTTGCTGCTGTCACAGCCGCGGCGCTGCTCTTCCTCCTCTTATTTTGGTTGTTTTTCTTTACTTCTCCTTTAAGATTCCATTAAAGTTCTAATTTTTTATTGTTATTTTATTATTATTTGCATGATTACGATTTGAGTTATTATTTATTATGAAGAATATATTTTCGGATCATATGTATAAAAGAAAAAAATTTCAGATTTATTACTTTTAGTTTTAATCATGAAAGATGTGATTTTTAGGGTTTTAAATCACTAGAAATCGTATATTTAAAGTATGAATATGAATTTTGATTGGAATACGATTTTTATATGCATTTAAAATATTTTCAGAATGTTTAGAAAATTTTATAGATGCTGGAAATTCAGAAAGTTAATATTTTAAGGTTTTTAATGGTTTTTAATCACTAGAATAGTTATCTATACTAGGGATTAAAAATAATGAGAGTTTAAATTATAAAAACGATTTTTAAAGAAGTTTAAAAGGGTTTGGGACGTTTTAAAGTTGCTGTATTTTTTTTAGTTCAAGTATTTACTTGATTATTTATTGTTCTAGGCGGAGATTTCATTGTAGGGGACTTTTAGAGCTTAAAAGTGGCCTACCGTTGCGTTTATACAAGGTACGTACATAGTCTACGTGCTATATGGTTAGAAACATGCTCTAGGGATGTTTTTAATTTGTAGTATCATGTATAGGACCTTGTTGTTCATATATATGATTTACTGAGATGGCTTTACATGTTATTTGCTTGTATGCTACATGTAAACTAAGAATATGTATAAGTAAGATTGTTTGTATGGAAGTTTGATGCAAGCAGCTAAGTTTAGTTTGGTATTAATTCGTGAGTGAATTAATGTAAGTAAATTGGAATCATGTGTTACATAGATTCTTTGAGATTATCTAATTATCTTATAAGAACCGAGGATCTTATTTGGTAATTTTGAGTTATACCTATATAAAGGTACAGTTTACTGTTGGCTAGGTTCAACAGGCAAGTTAGTAAAGAATAAAAGAAGTTAAAAGAGTCTTGGATGCTAAGTTGTGAACACTTATTGATTCTAAGATTAAAAAGGAGTTTTGTGATGTTATGTGATTATTAGTTGTGAGTATTGTGTGCTTGGTTGGTGTTAACACAAGTATAAAATGAATGCAACGTAAAGTGAAACGAGAATAGGTTATAAACTTTAGACTGGTGCACGTCTAGAGTTGGACACTAAGGGTTGGAGTACATGGTGGTAGCCCATGGCTTTCCTGGGATTGGATTGATCACCTTTCCTCTTTAGCTCAAAGGTTCCTCGATATCGCAGGTCAATTTGGTTTACGGAGTCATGACCGTATTTCCTATTTCAGTATAGACAACTCGTCCCATAACTATTCCATTTAAAGAAGAAATAAAAGTTAGAGTCTAGTTCAGTAAGAGTCATCTGCAGTTGTTATGTTATTATTATTTTATTCTACAAGTTGTGTTGTAGTATCATGTTTAGGATTATTTTTGTCTGATATGTAGTACTCAGCTTTGCTGATTACGTGCTTGTCTGTGTTTGTGATCATGGCTTTGCCTATTGATCCTGTGGTGATCCTTCGGGGGAGCAGAGTCAAGAAAGCATTGACATTACAGGTTCGAAGATGCATACCATTGGGGAATCTGGAATGGAGAGGCTTTTGTGACATTAGTATTATTTAAGTTGTTTTCGTAGGAACATCTACATTTTAAGTTTGAGGTTTATTTAGTTGGTGTGTTAAGTTTGACATTGTCATTCGGTTTCATAAGTTTAATAAAGTTGATTTTTGTTTTAATGAGTTTTCCGCTGCAAAATTCTGAGTAAGCCGAAACGTTATCACACGGGCGATAATGCCTGGGTAATTCTCTAGATTTATTATAAAAGTATTTTCTAGAAAGAGAGAATTATCGGGGTGTTACAAAGTGGTATCTGGGAGCTTTAGGTTAGTTTAAGACTTATAGGCGCCTAACTAACTAGCTTATTAGGTGACTTTAGTTTTAAGTTACCTAGCTTATTAGTTATTTGAAGGAAACCTTAGTATGCTCCTACGTTTCATTTTGAAAAGTGAGACAAAATATTTTGAGGATCAATTTTTTTTTTAAGAACCGATATTTTTCGGAAATTCGAGGTTCGAAATTCTTTTCCGAAAATTTTACGAGTTCGAAATTTTTTTTTCGAAAAAATGTGCGACGTCCGGAAAAAAAAAAAAAAAAATTTTGAGTGAAACTTTTTTTCGAGTAACCTTGGAGTTCAAAATTTGTTTTCTTAGAAAATCTATTTTAGGCACAAAAGTAATGTTATTTATAAAAAGTGTGTGCATTATTTTTCATGCCTTTAAGGTTTACAGCATGACATTGTGAGAATGGGTAGTATAAGAAGGGCATATAGGATAGAAATATTATATGCCTGCATTGAAAAATTAGTTCAGCATCATCATTATTTTCTTCCCTGCAAATAAGTGCATTATTATTTTTCTTCCCTACTAATGATGCATGAATGTTTTTTATCCCTTGCTAATTGTTATATCCTTCTTGCCTATTAAGGTGTTATATTTTACACGCCTTTGTTTTGTGTACCCTTATTATTTTGTGGGAACACTTTAGAGAGAGTGCTAAACCATTATAGGTTTATTTGTTGTAGATCTCTAACCATGTCTGCCAGACAAGTTAATAGAATTGTCATGCAAAGTTAATAGAGTAGGAAGCTATCATAACCCAATTATATTGAGTGATGATGAGAATGTTGATGTCATGAGCCTGGAAGTTATAGTTACACTAGCTTAGAGAGCATTATGCATTATGTGTTAAAAGTAGGCATCCCTGTTAGTGATATATGAAGTAATTCAAGAGTTTGATTGTACTAGAGTGCAAACTTGAAAGGACATCTACAATGTTATTTGGAGACTTTATCTGAGCGATGTGAGTGTTTTAGAGATAGATGAAATGGACATCAATCCAAAAGTATTTGAAGATCTACTAGATCTAGGAACTCAAGTTATTATTATTATTATTATTATTATTATTATTATTATTATTATTATTATTATTATTATTATTATTATTATTATTATTATTATTATTATAGTGAAGACTTTGGAGACTTTGGAGATGAAATGTTTACTCCGTATAAAGGAAATAAGGATATGAATGATAATGTAACTCTATAGAGTATTTATTTATGCTTTAAGATTAGTTGTTGGAAAGTAGTCAAGCTATAATGGTTTAAAATTTCTTATTAAGTATTCTTTATATTATTGAGGAATAAGTTGGTTATTTTGGATTGGGAAAATATTCTTATTATCGATTGAGGAATAGAAGTTATTATTTCTTTATATGAGTGAGTAAGAATTTATTCTGGACACGTAATGGGGAATATTTTTTTTTCTTTTATTTTCATTATGTGATTTCAATTTTCTTGCTTAAATTCATATGACTATGAATTTATTTTATGTGAACAACGGTATGAATATTAGTGAACATTCCATGTTGAAACTTAGTGAAATTGTATGTAGACGATCTTTAGTGATCAGATCAAGTATGGTCTTGCTTAGATGACTATAAAAGTTTTCTGGAACCTGAGTAGAGTTATATTACTTTCAGGTCCCGAAGTAGAATGGCTAACAACACTGAACTAGCTGACGCTATTCGCCTCTTGGCGGAGAAACTGAACCAGGACAAGGTTGAACGTCCAGAGACTGCTGGAGAGATGTTCGAAAGACTGTCCAAAGTGAAACCACCTTACTTTAAGGGACAAGCTGACCCTACTTTCCTAGAAAACTGGATTAGGGAATTTGAAAAGTTGTTTGAGGTAGTAAATTGCCCTGCTGCTATGAGAGTAGGACAAGCTGTTTTATACCTAAAGGATGAGGCTGATTGTGGTGGAGAGAAAATGGGGCTAGATTGAGTGCTGCTGAGGGATTCAATTGGGAAGCCTTTGTGATTGTGCTGAGAGGAAAGTTTTACCCTGCCTTCATGAGGAAGCAGAAAGCCCAAGAGTTCATCAACCTTAGAATGGGTAGTATGACATTTCTGAATACTATAGTAAGTTTATAACCTTGTCTAGGTTTGCACCTGAGGTGGTAGCTACTGAAGAGCTTAAGGCTCAGAGGTTCGAACAGGGGTTGACTGATGAGATCCAGCTGGGATTAGGGGGTGAGACCTTTACATCCTTAGATGTAGTGTATGGGAGAGCTTCTCATATTTATGGTTTGCAATCGAGAAGAGATAAGAAGGCTGGAATAGTTGGTGAAAAGAGAAAAGAAATTAGTACTGGGGGAAACCAAGGTAACTTTAAGAAAAACCGGAATGGGAATGGGAACTTTCAAGGAAGGAACAACCAGGATAACGTAGTCAGGGTAGACCTGAGAGGGTTCACAATTGCAAGTTCTGTGACAAAAACCATCCTGGGAAGACTGTAAGGAGAGCTAGTGAGTTGCATTATTGTCAGAAGAAGGGCCACAGAGAGTATGAGTGCTACGCTAACACGGAAAAGGTTTGAGATCAGGGAAACGGTAATCAGGCTAGACCAGGGTCTAATCAAATAGGGAACCAGGGTCCTAAGCCTGGAGGTCAGAATAACCAAGGGAACCATAGTAGGCCTGCTGCTAATGATAATCCTACCCAGAACAAACCTGCAGGAAAAGTGTTCGTGATGAGTCATAACGAGGCAGAGAGATCTGCGGATGTGGTAACTGGTAATTTCTCTATCAACTCAGTTTTCGTTAAAACGTTATTCGATTCGGGGGCTACTTATTCTTTTATTTCGCCTTCTGTTTTAAAGAGTCTGGGATTGGTGGAGTATGAGTCAATTGACTTGTCTGTTAGTATTCCTACTGGGGAAGTCGTTAAGTGTACTAAGTTATTTAAGAACTTACCTTTGAAGATAGGAGGGAGTGTCTTTCCATCCGATTTGATCGAGTTTAACTTAGGAGATTTAGATGTGATTCTTGGGATGAACTGGTTGAGTCATTACAAGGCCAGGATCGATTGTGAAGTCCAGAAAGTAGTGTTGAGAAACCCTTCGGGAAAATTTACCTCATATAGACGATTTGGGAAACCTAAAAACTTTGGAGTGATCTCTGCTCTGCAAGTGCAGAAGTTGATGAGAAAGGGGTGTGAGCTGTTTTTCTGTAGTGTGCAAGATGTGAGTAAAGAAGCTGAGTTAAAACTTGAGGATGTTCCAATAGTGAATGAGTTTATGGACGTATTTCCGAGTGAAATTTCAGGTATGCCGCCTGCAAGAGCTGTTGAGTTTACCATAGACTTAGTTCCTGGAACTGCACCTATATCTAAGGCACCTTATAGAATGGCACCTCCTGAGATGAGTGAGTTAAAGACGCAATTCAAGAACTTTTGGATAAGGGTTATATCAGACCTAGTGCATCGCCTTGGGGAGCTCCTGTTTTGTTCGTGAAGAAAAAGGATGGGAGTATGAGATTATGTATAGACTATAGGGAGTTGAATAATGTTACCATCAAAAACAAGTACCCTTTGCCTAGAATAGATGACCTATTCGATCAACTAATGGAGCGAGTGTGTTCTCGAAGATTGACTTACGTTCAGGATATCATCAATTGAGGGTAGCTGATAAGGATGTACCTAAGACTGCCTTTAGAACGCGTTATGGTCACTACGAGTTCACTGTAATGCCATTTGGGTTAACCAATGCTCCTGCTATATTTATGGATTTGATGAATAGAATCTTTCATGAGTTTTTAGATAAGTTCGTAGTGGTTTTCATTGATGACATTTTGATTTATTCGAGGAATGAAACCGACATGATGAACATTTGAGGATTATCTTGGAAACCTTGAGGAAGAACCAATTATATGCCAAGTTCTCTAAGTGTGAGTTTCGTTTGGAGAAAGTAGCATTCTTGGGTCATTTTGTGTCTAAGGAAGGAGTTCTGTAGATCCTGCTAAGATTCAAGCTGTGAGTGAGTGGCCAACTCCAAAGAGTGTGACGACATTAGAGTTTCTTGGGTTTAGCTGGCTATTATAGGAGATTTGTGAGGATTTCTCGAAGATAGCAGACCTATGACAATTTAATGAAAAAGGAGTCCAAGTTTGAGTGGAATGAGAAGTGTGAGGAAGCTTTCCAGATCTTGAAGATCGTTTAACCACTGCACCTGTCTTAACCCTACCTGATGGGAATGAGGGATTTGAGGTCTATAGTGATGCTTCGAAGAATGGTTTGGGTTGTGTTTGCAACAGAATGGTAAGGTAATAGCTTATGCATCGCGTCAATTGAAACCTTATGAGGCTAATTACCCTACCCATGATCTAGAGTTAGCTGCCATAGTTTTGCATTGAAGATTTGGAGACATTATCTTTATGGGAACTTGCAAGATATTCACAGACCATAAGAGCTTGAAATACATTTTCCACAAAAAGACTTGAATATGAGACAAAAGGATGGCTAGAGTTGATTAAGGATTACGATCTAGACATCCAGTATCATGAAGGGAAAGCAAATGTGGTTGCTGACGCCTTGAGTCGGAAATCGAGTCATAGCTTGAGTGCTTTGATAGTCCCTGAGGAGTTTGTAGAGATATGCAAAGGTTGAACCTAGAAATTTTAAATCCTGGGGAAAGTGAGGCTAGACTAGTAATCTTTCTTTGGGAGTGTCAGTTTTCGATGAGATCATTGAGGGTCAAGTTGGGGATGAGCATCTAGATAAGATAAAGAGAAAATGAAGCAAGGTAAGGAATAGACTTCAAGATTCATGAGATGGGAGTCTAAGGTTTAAAGGAAGGTGGTGTGTACCACAGAAGTGTAACGATTAAAGAGACGTCTTATGGATGAGGGACATAAACTCCATATTCTGTGCACCCTGGGGGTGACAAGCTGTATAAGGATCTTAAGGTGATATATTGGTGGCCGAACATGAACGAGAGGTAGCTGAGTATGTGTCTAAGTGTCTAACCTGTCAGAAAGTGAAGATAGACCATAAGAGCCCATGGGGAAAGTCCAACCACTAGAGGTTCCTGGATGGAAGTGGGATTCGATTTCTATGGACTTTGTGACTGCCTTACCCAAGTCGAGGAGTGGAAATGATACCATTTGGGTTATAGTGGATAGACTGACCAAGTCCGCTGTTTTCATACCTATTAAGGAGACATGGAAGAAGAAGCAACTCGCTACAACCTATATCAAGCATGTAGTGAGATTGCACGGAGTTCCAAAGGACATTATTTCAGACCGTGACTCTAGATTTCTATCTAAGTTTTGGAAGAGGTCCAATCAAACCTTGGGACAACATTAAAGATGAGTACCGCCTTTCACCCTGCGACCGATGGTCAGACTGAGAGGACTAACCAAACTATGGAAGAATGTTGCGAGCTTGTGCTATAGATTTTCAAGGAAGTTGGGAGGACCAATTAGATTTGATTGAGTTCTCTTACAATAATAGTTACCATGCGAGTATAAAGATGGCACCTTTTGAGGCGTTATATGGACGGAAGTGTAGAAGTCCCATTTGCTGGAATGACTATAGTGAGAATGTAGTTTTGGGGACGAATTCATTGAGGAGACCGTCAAGAACGTTAGATTGATTCAGGCTCGAATTCAAGCTGCGCAAGATAGGCAGAAGAGTTATGCAGACTTAAAACGGCGCGAAGATGAGTTCGCTGTAGGTGATAAAGTATTCCTGAAAGTATCACCCACCAAAGGCGTTATGAGATTTGGGAAAAAGGGCAAGCTGAGTGCTAAATATGTAGGCCCATATGAGATTTTGGAGCGCATTGGGAAAGTAGCTTATAGATTGGCATTGCCAATGGAATTTGAAAAGATGCATGATGTGTTTCATATATCCCAATTGAAGCGCTATATCCCTGATGAGCGCCATGTGTTAGAGCCTGAACGAGTTCAGATAGATAGTAGCCTCACTTATGAGGAAAGACCTGTCAAGATTCTCGACAGGAAAGTGCGTAGTACGCGTAACAAGGATGTTCATATTGTCAAAGTTCTTTGGTCTAACCACGAGTCAGAAGAGGCAACGTGGGAAGCCGAAGAGGATATGAAGAAAAAGTATCCAGACCTATTCCTTGAGGTGAGTTACGAGGGCGTAACTCGTTTTCTTTAAGGGGGGTAGAATGCGATAAATTTCGCGCTTTTTGTCTATTTTTATGAGATTTTCATGTATATGTATGCCTATGTTGGGCAATTTGCACATGTTAGTGCAAAAGAAGTAGAGTCTCCGCATAAGAAAAGTGTTCATAAGTAACACAAGTGTTTTAAAAATGGGAAAGTGCACGAGAGGCACTACCTTCTTCAAAAGATTTTCGAAATGATGATTCAAACTTTCGAAATACGAGGGTTTTGTGTTAAGTTTCGGGACGAAACTTCTTTTAAGGGGGGTAGACTGTAATCCCCCACATTTTTAAAGGATTTTCATAAATATATTAAGTATTTATGTATTATATTTAAATCCAAATGAGTTTGGAAAATGATTTGACTTTTAAAAAGGGTTGACTATTTTAAAAGTCAACTAAAAATATTTTTCTTAGCTTAATAAAATTTGTAATATTTTAATTAAGCGTGTTTTAAATAAGATTTAATTATTAAAAGCAATTTGAAAAGAAAACTTAATGGAATCGAAAGCCCAAAAGTAATAAAAAGGGAAAGGATATTTGATGACTAAAGTCCTAATAAGCCCATCTTGTTAGTCATCAAAGTTTTAATTATTGAAATTCTTTTCCTAAGCCCAATAGGATTAGCCTATTTAAATATCCTAAAACCCAAATATTTTGCCCTACACTTTATTTTCTCTCTCCTCCCTTGCACGTGATTCGATTTCTCTCTCTCACTCGACATTTTCTCTTCCTCTTCCTCTTGAGCGTGAGTTTCATTTTTCTCTCAAAAATCGTTTCTTCTTCGCTAAGTAACGTTTCTTGTTGAACAAGAAACGTCACAAAATTTTCTTGAAGCCAAAACCTGCTGCCGCCCCTCCTTGCTGCTGTACAGCCGCGGCGCCTCTTCCTCTCCTCTTATTTGGTTGTTTTTCTTTACTTCTCCTTTAAGATTCCATTAAAGTTCTAATTTTTATTGTTATTTTATTATTATTTGCATGATTATATTTGAGTTATTATTTATTATGAGAATATATTTTCGGATCATATGTATAAAAGAAAAAATTTCAGATTTATTATTTTTAGTTTTAATCATGAAAGATGTGATTTTTAGGGTTTTAAATCACTAGAAATCGTATATTTAAAGTATGAATATGAATTTTGATTGGAATACGATTTTTATATGCATTTAAAATATTTTCAGAAGTTTAGAAAATTTTATAGATGCTGGAAATTCAGAAAGTTAATATTTTAAGGTTTTTAATGTTTTTAATCACTAGAATAGTTGATCTATACTAGGGATTAAAAATAATGAGAGTTTAAATTATAAAAACGATTTTTAAAGAAGTTTAAAAGGGTTTGGGACGTTTTAAAGTTGCTGTATTTTTTTAGTTCAAGTATTTACTTGATTATTTATTGTTCTAGGCGGAGATTTCATGTAGGGGACTTTTAGAGCTTAAAAGTGGCCTACCGTTGCGTTTATACAAGGTACGTACATAGTCTACGTGCTATATGGTTAGAAACATGCTCTTAGGGATGTTTTATTTGTAGTATCATGTATAGGACCTTGTTGTTCATATATATGATTTACTGAGATGCTTTACATGTTATTTGCTTGTGCTACATGTAAACTAAAATATGTATAGTATGATTGTTTGTATGGAAGTTTGATGCAAGCAGTAAGTTTAGTTTGGTATTAATTCGTGAATGAATTAATGTAAGTAATTGGAATCAGTGTTACATAGATTCTTGAGATTATTATTTATCTTATAAGAACCGTGGATCTTATTTGGTAATTGAGTTATACCTATATAAAGGTACAGTTTACTGTTGGCTAGGTTCAAAGGCAAGTTAGTAAAGAATAAAAGAGTTAAAAGAGTCTTGATGTAAGTTGTGAACACTTGTTAATTCTAAGATAAAAAGGAGTTTTGTGATGTTATGTGATTATTAGTTGTGAGTATTGTTGCTTGGTTGGTGTCAACACAAGTATAAAATGAATGCAACGTAAAGTGAAACGAGAATAGGTTATAGACTTTAGACTGGTGCACGTCTAGAGTTGGACACTAAGGGTTGGAGTACATGGTGGTAGCCATGGCTTTCCTGGATTGGATTGATCACCTTCCTCTTTAGTCAAAGGTTCCTCGATATCGCAGGTCAATTTGGTTTACAGAGTCATGACCGTATTTCCTATTTCAGTATAGACAACTCGTCCCATAACTATTCCATTTAAAGAAGAAATAAAAGTTTAGAGTCTAGTTCAGTAAGAGTCACTGCAGTTGTTATGTTATTATTATTTTATTCACAAGTTGTGTTGTAGTATCATGTTTAGGATTATTTTGTCTGATATGTAGTACTCAGCTTTGCTGATTACGTGCTTGTCTGTGTTTGTGATCATGGCTTTGCCTATTGATCCTGTGGTGATCCTTCGGGGAGCAGAGTCAAGAAAGCATTGACATTACAGGTTCGAAGATGCATACCATTGGGGAATCTGGAATGGAGAGGCTTTTGTGACATTAGTATTATTTAAGTTGTTTTCGTAGGAACATCTTACTTTAAGTTTGAGGTTTATTTAGTTGGTGTGTTAAGTTTGACATTGTCATTCGGTTTCATAAGTTTAATAAAGTTGATTTTTGTTTTAGTGAGTTTTCCGCTGCAAAATTCTGAGTAAGCCGAAACGTTATCACACGGGCGATAATGCCTGGGTAATTCTCTAGATTTATTATAAAAGTATTTTCTAGAAAGAGAGAATTATCGGGGTGTTACACCTTGTGGGTGAGTGGTGGTTTAGGTGGTTGATGATAGTGGTGGTTATTTCTCGATGGTTGGTGGCTTGATTAAGGTGTGTTGGCGTCATGTATGGTGGGGTCGCAATGGTGGGGTGCGCGTGTGGTGGTGGTTGGGTGGTGGGGTAATGGTTGGGTCAAGTGGTGGTTAGGTGTTCAAGGAGATGGTTGAGTCAAAGAAAGGGTAAGTGAAACCTTAGGATGGTGGGGGAATGAAAATAGAGGACTTTGGGGGTAAGGAGATGGTAAAGGCTATCATTAAATTGAGCAAACAAACAACAAAAAGAGCCCATAATCCTGAACCGATCTTACCTAGGCTCACAAATCCCAAGTTTGTCTATGAAAAGCGGATCGAATTGTATTATTGTGTATAATGGGTTTCTTTAGAGAATCGAGTTACTTGATTCCTTTACCCTTTCCACAAGACCCCCAACCAAAAAGTCCCTAAGTTTATCTGGATTGTCATATTAATTATGAAAAGGGGTAAACAAGGCAAAACAAAGAGAATACATCTAAAATATTCTAAAATGCAACTAAATTGGCTTAAAACTATATGAAAATGGACCTAAAATTAATAACCTCAAAAAGTAAGCAAACTTATCATTTTTCACATATTATAGTTTTCTAAATAAATTTATATATCGATAAATTAGATTCAATAAGAAGAGAGAATGCAGAATTAGAATGTTGATGGTGAAAGGAGAAAGAGCGAGGTGATGGAGGTGGGGTAAGTAATGGCTGAGGTGATAATGGTGGAGAGGAAGAAGATGAGTGAAAAAATACGGAAGGAAGCCATGGATATAAAAGTTTATATAAGTGACATTGGTGGTGGTGTTAATGGTGTAGGAGAGAGAAGGGGAGGGGGGAGATAGGGTAGGGGTAATTAAAGGATAGTGGGTTAATTAGGTCAATTAGAGATTAATGATTAATAATATTGACGATCGTTAGTTATTAAGGGAATTATGTGGATTTTTTAAAAACTAGGGGATATACTGTGAATTTTGAAAAGTCAAGAGTATATATAAACAAAAACAATTGGGATATATGGTGAAAAAATCATTTTTTATTGTTAGAGATTGAGTGTGGACCAAAAGGGTGTAAGAAAACTAATGTAATAATATAGTGTAACCATGCCCAAAAAAAAAGTATTCAAACTAATTTGAGACAAAAAAAAAGGTGTACAGACTATTATGTGACGGAGAGAGTAAAAAGAAATCAACCCTTCAATTTCTCCAATTTAATGATCACAACTTTTCACGAAAAGATGCTTACATGTTTTATTCCTCGTATGAAATCATAATTGATCACCCTTTTTTTCTCCATTATGCTCTCTATCTATCTATACAAATATATTACAAGGCGTGCGAAAACAAGAAACTGTGCCACGTGGCGCTCTCCCTATAGAGTTTTAGTTCATGTAATCCATGTACAATAAAAAAATTAAGAAATTGCATACTATATGATTTGATCCCGAGACCTCAAGTACATATACTAAAGTTCTAACCACTAGGTTAAGTTGTATTTAATGTTATTATCATAAAGTATTATGTTAATAAATGAAATTTTTTCTTACGCGGGGCATAGCTCGGGCCTAATAACTAGTTTCTCTTGAAATATATTAAATCGACACTTTCTCTCTTTAAACCAAGTTGACCCCAAATTTTTGCAATATCTTCAATTTTCCTTACAGTGTAATCTACACTTTTTTTCATGAAATGAAGGGGGTAGTTTGCATTGATAAGTCCCTTCGTTTCTTTTTAATCTGCACACTTTGTATCTTGACATTATTCACATATTTCACTTTGATCATCATTTGTGATTTATACATACATATGGTAAATTATGCTATGTGAGATCCTTTGAGATTTATCGTGACATATATTTTCATAATATTAAATTTATTTATTTTTTAATTATTCATTATTATATATAAATAATCAAAGTTGTGTGTGTATGAAGTGACAAATCATACGTGAAAGTCAAACTGTGTAGATTAAAAAGGAACAGATGTATTAGTATCAACATCAACAAAACTAATAATATTACTCACACTAACACTAAAAATTACATATGTTTGGAAAAATTGACACCCCCGATCCAAACTTAGACCGAATTAGAAAGCTCCAAATTTTGTTTATCTGAGAGTGGTCCCAACTTTTTTGGGTCTCTTTCCAGTATCATAGTTTAACTTGATTAAGCTGCTAATAAGTCATTTGAGATACATCAGACTCATACAATAATCATTTATTTCAATTAACTGAAGTCTATGTAAGAGTCTAATGTGTTATAATTAACAATATAGTAGGTTAATTTGTTTGAAGGAGCTTTTTGGAAGACATCTCAAGAAATTGAGATTATTTAAAGTAAATCAGCAATAGTTGAAACTAATAGGGTCAAATTTTCCTATATTTTCCAGAGGGTCCAATAAAAACATTAATTAGTTGTTCATCCATATTTTATAAATACTTCATCAAGTAAGAAAATTACTAAAGACCATGAAGAAAAGTAAATGTGTAGTAAAATATGGCAATCAACAGTGTCTATTTATTACACTTGGCAAAATGGTCGTTTCTTAGTTGGGTCAATTTAAGTTCGGGTCAATTTTGGTTACGAGTCGACAACTCCTTGACCATGATCCAGAATATTTGGTTGCGGGTCGATTGGTCGGGTTAAGTGCAGTATATATTATTTGAAATTTCGCAATTTTTGTGTTTAAATGAAATTATTTTAAATTTGTATAATCTACATAAAAGGCACAAGTGTAATAGTAACCTAGTTAAAGTTTCTCAAAATTGAGTGTAATTACCAAACTGTTAAAATGAAGATACGAGTAAATGACATTAACGTCATTTCATAATTTAACATAATAATTCACTTTAATTAAACATTAAGGGAAAAAAAAAGAAAAAATACAACCTTATTTTGCCTAAATTTTACAAGATATTTTTTAGGAATTATTGGATTGTTCATAATGAATTTTAGACACTTAATTATGTGGGTTGATTTCGCGTCTGGTCGAGTTTGATCTACTTATTTATAGTTCTTTCGAGTTCCACTATTTTCAGATTTCTGGTCCTAATTTCTTGTTTAAGACTCGATTTTATCGGGTTTGATTTTTGAGTTGACTTCTAATTAGATCAAAATTTACCAAATATGCTATTTATATATCTCATAAAAATTATAATCCTGGCATATATGTTATTCCATCTTTACTTATTTAAATTTGTATGAGATTAACCATTGAAAGTTGAATAAAACAAAAGTGAGTCCAAATAGTATCAAACTCCTTAATCTTATGACCAATTTCACACAAGGTCACATAACTCATTTTCATAACAAAAATTGTAAAGGGTAATTGGAAATCCCACCTTTGAATTATTCTAGAATAATCCTTTGCTTACTAAGTCGAGTTTTTGCTCCTAGGAACTTGTAACTTGGCAAACCGATAAACATAGTAAGTTTTCCGTCCTAAACCTCTGAATTTCCCACCTAAACCCCCATTACAGCAGCTAACTCCCCCTCCTCTTCATTCTTCCTTCTTCCATCTTCCTTCTTTCATCTTCCTTCTTCCTTCTTCCTCTTCCTTAATTTTTTGATTCAACGTTTGCCCGACTGAATTGGATTGGAGCGACAAAAAATTGAAGAACCAAATTTGGCGAAAGTCGAGATTTTGCAGAGGCATAAGGATTAAGGCACGCAAGTTAGGGAACTTTTGGTGAATCAAAGTTAGTGTTCTTGGCACAATTTTAGTTAATTCATTATGTTTTGAGTAAAAATTGCGTTGAATTATATGCTTAAAAGGGTTATTGTTAGCTTATAAGTCTTAACTTTTTTTGGCAATTGTAGCAGCTAGGTTATTGTAGCTGTTATGGATGACACTTGTACCTTTAAATTTTGGCATGGTGGGGTGTTTAGGAGAGATAAGCATTTAAACCTTATGTATGTTGGGGCAGAAGGAAGATCCTTTGTTGTTGTCTCTAATGAGCTTTGTTGATTTTACTTGTTAGAGTTAGATGTAAAATGTGGGAGTTATAAGGAGGGTGACACAATATATTACCTTCTACCTAGGCTCAATTTGAACAATGGGCTTAAAAAGGTATTGAATGATGATGATGACATTAGGGAATCGGGTGAGGTAGCTCTAAAGGTTAGGTGCATTGGGTTGTTTATTCAACATGGGGAATATGACTTTGATAGTGGGTAATAATATGAGAAAAGCCTTAAGACTAGGCATAAAAAATTGATACCTAAGAGGGCCCAACATGTCACTGAAATTGGGAGGAATAAGGACACATGCTTGGGTAATTCCCAAGACATTCCTCCACCTTTGTCCCCCACTACGAAATCTGCACATGTTGAAAAACACCCAATTGTGCAGCACAAAGATTTTAACCCTACTGCACATCCCCCTATTTCTCCAGTTCTAGATAATTATGAGTGGGAGAATAATAGGCTAGACAACCCATTAAGTTGGAATCAGTTGATAGGGTCAGATGAAAGTGATGAAAGCAGTGACGATCCAAGGTATGAACCCGATGGTGAGGAAGAGTTCTCATATTTTGATGATGGAAAAAAAGATGAAGATGAGATAGAGGATATCACTATTGGGGAGTTAGATGAGTCAATTCATGAGGTGGAGGAGAATATATTTGAAGACTTGGAGAACTTTGACAACCTTGAATTTGAAGATATAAGTGATGATGAGATTCATACTGCAAGGGAGAGGGTAAAAGGCTACAACTTGAAGCTTGCCGATTTGGTGGAGAAGCTTCAGAGAGATGCACAAGAGGGGAAGCTATGCAGTCAAGAGAAGGGTGGAACATTGACAGTTAACCAAAGATGACTGCCTTAGTGAGTATGAGGGATCTGATGAGGAGATGCACACACTACCAGACAGTGGTGAGGAGGAGACTTTGCAAGAGAGGAGAAGCAAAAGGGGTCTGCTCGTGGGGAAGGACATTGATTTTTCAGTGTTCAGTTGGAAAGTTGGGCAGAGATTTGGATCTAGGGAAGAGTTCAAAGAATCAGTTGTGAAATTTGAGATCTTTCAAGGGAGGAATTTGACTTTCAGTGTTAGTAACAAGAATAGACAACAGAGACTTGGTGTGAAATGCATTCCTTCTTGCCCTCTCAAGCTATATGCTTCATGGGACTCTAGGAGGGCTGCTTTTGTGGTTAAGACAGTAGTGAATGAGCATACTTATACTAGAAACATGAGGAAACATAAATAACTTAAAGCATCTTGGCTGGCAGAATAATTTTTAGAGGTGTTCAAAAGCAGACCAACTGGCCAACCAAGGAAATTGTTGAAAAAGTAAGGAGAGCATATAGGGTTATTGTCACAAAAGACTTTGCCTACAAGGTGAAGTATAGATCACGTAGAAAACTACATGGCTCAATGAAGGAACACCACAACAAGGTTCTTAGGTACATCGAAGCTTTAAGGAAGTGTAGCCCCAATATGTACATGGGTTTGGTGACTGTTGAGGGATCATCTCCTCCTATTTTTCAAAGACTTTTTATGTGTTCTGATGCTGTTAAGAAAGGGTTCCATAAGGGTTGTAGGTCAGTTATTCGTGTTGATGCATGCTTTCCCAAGACTTTCCTAGGTGGGTAGCTTATGTCAGCGGTTGGGAGGGATGGAAATGAGTAGATGTATCCTATAGCTTGGACTGTGGTGGAGGTGAAACCAATGACTCATGGAAGTGGTTCTTCAAGCATATACAAACCTGCCTTAATTTGCATGATGGAACGGATGTGGTTCTTAATCCTGATGAACACTAGGTAACGTTGTGATCCTATTTATGTTTAGTAGAATTCACTGATGTTTTGTTGTTTGAAGCCTACTAATTGATGATTTTTTGTAACTGAACTTAGGCAATATTGAATGGTGTCAAGGAAGTCTTCCCTCAAGCTGAACATATGCACTATGCAAGGCACATATTTTCCCATTGGCACAAATCATTTAGAGGAGATGATATGAAGCTCAAATTTTGGACTATTACAAAGGCATACAACATTGTTGACGACAAAGAGGCACTTGATGATCTTGCAAAGGAGAATCCTGCTGTAGCAGCTACTTTTGAAGAGGATAATCCTAAGGTATTCTATAGAGCCTTCTTATCAACATCATGCAAAGCTGATGTTATAGCCAGTAACATGGCCGAGAAATTCAATGCTTTCATAATCAAGGCAAGAGCCAAGCACTTACTAGGGCAGCCTTGATGCAAAGATTAGTGCTTAAAAAACAAGCCATGGAGAAGTGCATATCAACTGTATGCCCTAGGATAAAACAAAATTTAGAGAAGGAGAAAGAAGCAGCTGCGAATTGTGAATCTTCCTTCAAGCATGAATTTATTCTAAGTGAATCATTTCTTGCAGAACGAAATATTTGATTTGGAAGCTAGAACCTGCACCTGCAGAAAATGGGACATGGTAGGCATACCTTGCTGCCATGTTATGGCTGCTATCTTCTTTTGCTACTAAGCTCCTGAACACTATGTACTATAATAGGGATGTGTACCTCAAAGCCTATGCTAACTCAATACCACCACTCACTAGTGAAAGGCTATTAAAATTGAGCCTGGGAGGCCAAGAAAGAATAGGAGGAAGGACCCTTTTGAGGATCCCAAAAGGCCTAGTAAGCTCACTAAGCATGGGATGGAAATGAATTGATTATATGTAAGACGAAGGACCACAATATAAGGTCATGCCCAAATAAGGGGTCTATAGTTGCAGAAGAAACTCTCTTTAAAATACCTAGAGGAAGGCCGAGAAAACATCAACCTAATGAAGCAGGTTCAAGTGTACTCTATAATGATGACGCATCATGGTGTAACAGTTGAGTCTAGTAAAATTGGGAGAGGAGGAAGAGTGATAAGGGGTGGAAGCGGAAGTAGGGGTAGAACAACTGGTGGAAGAGGGACTGGTAGGAGTGATGGAGGTGGGAATGGCAGGGGTGATAGAGGTGGGAATGGCATGGATGATGGAGGTCGTGGGAATGGAAGAGGTAGCAGAAGAGGTAGGGGTAGCAGAGGTGGGAGAGGAAAGAACCAACATACAATTGGAGTATGAGTCCTGTTTGGATCAGATAGTACACCTCAAATGGTGCAGCCAACTCTTGTATCTACTTCTCAAAATCAGAACCCTAGTCAAGCATCATCATGAAGATCTTTGATTTGATTAGATGTTAGTGTGTATTGAAACCATATTTATTTTGATTAGATGTTTTTGGCAAGTGCTTTAGTTAGCAATTTAGAACTTGAAGCTCACAATTTTTGGGTTCAAATGTATTGTTCTTGGAAACACGAGTTTTTGAGCTAGTATAATCTTTTTGGATCTTTTCTTTTCAAATGGTATTGTTGTTTGAGTTAAGTCTATTTGATGCATAAATAGGATAATATTAAGTGTCAAAGTAATGGAATTGCATATATTATAACTTCAAAATAGTGGCTTCCAAATACATCCAAAAAACAGCCATAAAAGTTCCCTAAATAAACCATCTTCCACTTCATATATCCAACAATAACAAATCAAACCCCCTGCCACATCTAAAGCTATTACAAGATCCAAAAAACTACCACCTTAAACCTATCATTAGCCATTTACCAACAACATAGCATCCAAAAAACAACCAACTTTAACTAGCAACCAAACCCTAATACACTAACACCTTAACCAACATCAAAGGAAAAATGCATTAAGAAAGAGCTAGTGCCATCAGTAACTTCCTCTCATTGGGCAATTTGATAATCTTCTCATTGATTTCCTCCGGAAAATCAATCTTCTTGCACAAGTCTTCATTCACAAATTCAAGCTCCTGAATGGTCGTGTCCTTTTCATGCACATTCTCCCGCAATTCTTTAATTTTGCTGCCATGATCCTCCTACTGGTGGAAACCACTATCACCCTAATGCAAAGAACATAACTTTCCATTACTGATGGCAATTTAGGGGAAATAAATACTAAGGAAGAAGAAATCACTTATCGTCAGGTATGGGCACACAAAAAAATTCTTCCCCTGCGTTGGTCCTTTATAGGTGACCATCTTCACATGTGCAACTTCATTTTGGTAGCACATGATAAGATTCTCCAGAGATTGAGTGCTTGTAGAGTCCGCCATTGAAAGAGGGAGAAAAGGCGAGAGGAAGGAATTGATCAGGGAGATAAAACGTAGAAAAGGAGAGATGAAAGAAGGAGATGAACAGGGATGGGGGGAAGAGATGAGTATTTAAGAAAGAAATTATGGTTGGGTATTAATTACATCTAACGGTAAAAATTTAAAATTTAATTAATAAATGGTAAAAACCGGATAAATACAGAACCTAACTGTTGTTACCAGTCATCAATTTCCTAGGACCAAAAATACGATTTAGTAAACAAAGGTAGGATTATTCCAGAATAATCCAAAGGTAGGATTATTTTTGGTAAATCAGGCAAAGATGGGATTAAACCTGTCCAATTTTCCAATTATAAAATGTGATATTTTTCTTCGGTCAAACTTGATGACCCAATTATGTTGCATATTTGGCATGAATATCATCATTACACAATTGACAATTTTGGCATGAACAACAACGCTCTTAGGGACAAATTCATTTTCTTCCCTTTTAAATTCTTCGCAATAACATCTATCTTTTATGCAGGGGTGGGCTACTTGAGCAAAGTGATGGGACAAATCAACAACATTATTCTATTTGCCTTCTAAACTGAAAGTCTTAACTAAGATAAGTGAATCATGTAATTCCACAATGATTACATGCTGAAATTTTGACAAACATAAGAAACTAGGGGAAATGGTGAGAGTCTCACAAAGTTGACTAAAGTTCAGTAGAAGAAGGTTTGCAAAATCTCCATTATAAAGTACTATAAGAGAAGGGGAAGGGAGGAAGATAGTATCCCCTCCGAAAATACTAAATTACCCTTAATGATTCAATGGAATGAAAAAGATTATAAATAAAAACAATTTCAGAACCTTTTTTCATTTCAACTTGTCATTCTAAACAAGTTAAAAATGGTATATGCATCAAATACTTTAATCAAAAAAATTAAATGGACAAATATCTTGACCTTTTTATTATACATGAAGATGGTATATATAACGTTCACCTAAAAAGTCTGCAACACTCACTACCTTTGATCAATTAATTTATTCAAATCAACTCATTATGTCTCTACTTTTTTTCAATAATTTATTTACAAAAAATTAATGTTAAAATCAATCACAACCTTTGTTAGTTTTTTACATTAACAAATTAATATATCTAAGTTCATCTAATTATTAATCTTTCACATTTTAAGTGTAATCATGATTATAGTGCAGATGGAGTATTTAAAAAATAATAAATTTTGAAATTAACCCGCGCATCGTGTGCATATAAGACTAGTGTTAGCATCAAGTAGAATTAGTAGAAATTTCAAATCTCACTTCTTCCTCTAAGATAGAGCTTGTCAAAAACAGTCCACAATTGGTAAACTAATCCATTGCCTTTGTAGATTCACTCCCTTGTACTAAAAAAATTATTTTAGACACTTATGATTTTCACAAATAATAGGAATAGACAGTTTAATTTTAATATAAATATAGATAAACTCAAGCCTACATTCTCCTAACAAGCATGTTCCATCTCGCTCTAATCAAACACTATCCCTAGACATCTCGCACCAACCTAGTTGTTCCTTCTCTTCTCCTTCATTTTTTTCTCTTGGAATCTCGAACTACAACATACAATTTTAAGAAATAACTCGACAATATTACCAAATGGCTTAACTAGTCACTAAATATATTTAATCTATATAATACTATAAAGCAATAAGGATTTGCTTATGTGTCATGTCTATGTTAAAAATGCTGAGGTGTCAAGCTTTTGTATAAACTTCAAACTTAAATATTAATGATGTGTCATGCCTTTGGTAAAATACATAAATCTTGGAGTTTCTCACAATAAAACTCTCAATGAGAGTGTCCACGTGGCAATACAAAATATTTTGGCCGAAAATTATATGAAAAATGCAAAAAAATCGTGATTTGTGTTTGATTGATTTTTTAAATTAGGCAATTAATATCATGGTATCATATGAGATTTCCGGAAATCAAGCACATTCCATTTATAAATTAATGTGATTGATGTTAATTATGGGTACAATTACATAATTCAAAATTCAAATTAATATTGGTGTTGGCCGAAAATTTTAATTGTCATGCATATAGGGTATTTACGAAAATTTTACTAACCAACTAAATACGGGAAGTAATTTAAATTGAATCAATCTTAATTATTGCCTCCCATAATGGTAATTGTCAATCAATCAGTTAATTTAAATTGATACTATCCGAAATTATGTTACCAATCAATCAATCAATAGTTATTCTGATTGTCAAATGTCAATCAACCATAATTTTGGATACTAATTACCTAAATAACGTAAATATGCAAAATAAACGTATCATTTTTTTGTATAAATAGTGTCGTTTTCTCTTCAAACATCCCAACTCATTTTCAATTTGCATATTGATGTCAACTTCTTCCCCTATCTCTACATCAATATTATGTTCTCCTCCAAACATAATAGAAACAGAAAATCCATCCAAAAAATTGTCCGCTAAAGTTGAATATTCGAATTTTCTAGATATTGAATCTATGGTTTTAAGTCTTTTTCGTGGAGGCCATTTTTATTTCCACAACATGTCCAGTATGTTTACATATCATTTTAATAAACGCAATGAAGTTTGGGCTTATGTTGAAGACGTTAAGACAACAATACATGGTTATCGTCCGTATTTTGATTTTTCGAACATGATGTTATATGATCTACAATGCATTCCATCAAGAGCTTACAAGATTGATGATGAGTATTTTGAAGATTTTGATTAAACAATACGGAATGTTGTGGCGTTAACAACAAAGTATTGGTTGATTATCTTTCAATTGGTTAAAACGTAGTAAATAAAGTCACTATGTAGTTGTCATATAACATTTTTATTATCGATAACGTTTTTAATTTATTTTGTTTCATATTTATTTTTAGTATGTAGTTGTAATAAGATGATTTACATCTTTATGCCCTTTTTTCTATGTACTTATTTCTCTTTCTCTCATGTCATTATCAATTTATTAACTACTTTGTCCAATGTATGGTTTTGATGATGCATTGATAGTTCAATTTTAATACTTTGACCCATATAAATTCTTCACCATCATTTCAATAAAAACAATAACCTCCTAAATTTATTGCAAAAGACACATCAAATGGCAAAAAATTTTTGTCCCCAATTACATATCCATCTCTTTATATATAGTCTAGCTCTATTGTTTTTCAATTCACATCAAAATATAATTTTCGGCTCTCTCCTTTTCTTTATTTTTCTCTCTTGAAATTCCATTATTATCAACACATAAATCATGGATCCTCAAATTGCCAAGCATGTTAAAGATGTCAATGACTTAGTGATCGGTTATTGTGAGCTTGACACGTAGGATTCCGGATTTAATTTTAGATAATAGTATAGATTGTTCACATAAATTTGGTTTAACTAAATTGATTTGACTTATCAAAATTATTAGAGTTGATTTCGATTGAATTGATTTATAATGAATTGAACATTA